>NC_081557.1:37009311-37029161 GCF_022355385.1 Mustela nigripes
CATTGACTAACAAAACTGATTCAGCCCTCCATTCACTGGACAATATTCATGAACTGTTATATGCCAGGCTATGTGCTACACGTTAAATACATTACAGCAGATGAAACCAGTCCGTGGACACAGTGCCTGCCTTCAGGGAGGAAAGAGACCTTGTCTACTGTGTATGAACATGGACTCACACTTGGGAAGAGCACTGCAAAGGGAATAATCCCAAGTACAGTAACTGCACATAAGTGCTCGTCTGCTGGGTCAGAGAAGGTCCCCCCTCTGAGACACTGACTCTTAGTTTCAGGCTTACAGAAAGGGTTCAGATTAGCTAAGTGAGAGCAGTGGGAGTGGAAAGGGAAGGGCTTTTGAGGTGGAGGAAAGAGTCTCTGTGAAGGTCCTGAAATGAAAGGGAGCCCTGTGACAGTGTATGGAAGGCAGTGAGAGCAAGGTTGGAGAAGTCAACATGAGCCAGATCTTTGGGGCGCTTTGAGGATTTTGAGCCAGTTTTATGCAGAGGATGGCACCATCTGATTTGCCCTGTCTTTAAAAAAGGGTCAATCATTTGTAGTACATTGGGAAGGTTGAATAAGTAAACCAGATAAGCTCTTGTCATTGTCCATTCAATGACTGATGACTTCGTGAAGACAGATTTGAGAACCTTCTCCAAACTCCAAAAGGTCCATAACTGACTTCTGATCCCTCCCACCCCACCACCACCACTACCACCATGTTTGGCAATTGACTTGCCTCCTACTTCTTAGGAAACTAAAAATATCAGGTGTGAACATCCTCAGTTTCCTGCCTCTACACCCACACCTTTATCTAACTGCACTTCCTTCACTTCCTTCCTGCCCATCTCAGAGAAAGAGGGTCAGGTCTCCTTTCTGGGGTCCATCCTTCCTTTTCCCACCTCCTCGAGGACTAATACTGTGCTGCATTGCTTAGTCACTCCTTGCCCTGTAAACCAACTCCGTTCTTTTCCAATTAGACAAACAAAAATCAAAATCCACACACCTCCTATCACTCTAGCTTCTACTTCATCTCTCTCCCTCCCTTTACAACAATTTGTATACAGCCTACTCTCCCAACATCTGGGACAGTGGGGCTCACCAGCCAGTCTGTGGACTCCACACATTTCCCAGCTCCTTTGATGTTAGACAGGTCTAGGTGACTAGCATCTCACTTGGAACCAAAGCATATAGTAGTTGGCATGTGACCTTCCCATGAGCTCTTCAATGGCTGAGGTAATTGTGGGGAGGGAGGTTGTCTTCCAAAGTTATAACTTCAAGATGATGGAGCCCCCTTCACCCTAAGCTACTTGGAGACTGTGTGTAGCAGTCCCCCCAACACATACATTTTTTGTTGTTAAGTCATTGAAGTTTGGAGGTTTGTTCATGACTACAGCACAGCCTAGCCTAACTAGCACAAGTAGTCTTTACTTTCTCACCTCTGCAAACTTTTTAAAAAAGAATTGCATTATTTCTGATATACATTTTAGTCCTCAGACTCCACTCTATTGACATTTTACTCAGGCAAATGCCACTACAATTCTTTTATTGCTAAATCACCTAATTTGGTATCTCTGTGTCTTATGACCTATATGATACATTTCTCTCACTCTGTCAAAGTGGAATCAAATGGCTTTTGTCAAGTCAAACCCCCATTTAAAAGACTTCTTTGGCTTTCAGAATCAAAGCTTATTAAACTGACATCTGAGCTCCTCAATGATTTAGCCACGATTCAGCTTCTACTATACACAGTTTACACATCACTCAGTATAGCCTTGATGAGCTCCCCCTCCTCTTTGACCTTCATCATGCTGTTCCCTGCACCTGTCACATGCTTCAGTCCTGGTTTCTCCTGTCAAGTAATTTAGACATGTGTGCAAAGATGCTTGCGTAAGGATTGCTTATAATAGCAAAATACTGGAAATGACCTAAATGTCCACCTCTAGGTGATGACTTAAACAGATTATGGGAAGTTCATGCAATATATACTATGAAGACAATAATGATGATGTGCAGTTGTGGAAATTGTTCACAATTTATTAAGCCTATAAGGCAATGAAGTATACTTTGCCTCACATTTGTTAAAATACATAGGAAATATCGGGAGGAATATACATCAAAATGTTAATGGTCACAAATGAAAAAAATAGATAAATTAGATCTCATCAAAACTTGAAACTTTTTAAAAAAGATTTTGTTTATTTATTTGACAGAGATACAGTGAGAGAGGGAATACAAGCAAGGGGAGTGGGAGAGGAAGAAGCAGTCTTCCTGCTGAGCAGGGAGCTCGATGCAGGGCTCGATCCCAGGACCCTGGGATCACAACCTGAGCCGAAGGCAGATGCTTAATGACTGAGCCACTCAGGTGTCCCAAAACTTCAAACTTTTATGCTTCAAAGGTCACCATCAAGAAAGTGAAAAGGCAGCCCACAGAATATTAGAAAACTCATAAATCATACATCTGATAAGGTACTTCTATTCAGAAAATATAAAACTACAACTCAATAAAGACAAATTACGAAGTTAAAAAATGGGCAAAGGATCTAAATAGACATTTCTCCAAAAAAGATAAACAAATGACCAATCCGCACATGAAAACATGCCCAACACCATCAAACATCAAGGAAATGCAAATCAAAACCACAAGGAGATACCACTTCACACCCACCAGGATATCTAAGATCAAAGAGACAGAGAATAACATGTGTTAAGAATGTGGGGAAACGGGAGTCCTCGCACACTGCTGGTGGGAATGTAAAATGGTGCTGCTGGTTTGGAAAACAGTCTGGAAGTTCCTCCAAAGGTGCAACATCTCACCATATGACCCAGTGATTCCACTCCTAGATGTAAGTCTGAGAGAAATGAAGACATACCCTCACAAAACATGTACATGAATATTCACAGCAACATTATTCATAATAGCTAAAGAGTGGAAACAACCATCCATTAACATGGATGAGCAAAATATGGCATACCCATGCAATGGCATATTATTCTGCAATGGAAAGAAAGAAAGTCCTGAGAAATGGCATGACTTGGACGAACCTTGGCAACATTATGCCAGCTGAAAGAAACCAGTCACAAATGACCACCTATGGCATAATTCCATTTATATGAAAGGTACTGAATAGGCAAATCTATAGAAACAAAAAGTAAGTTCGTGGTTGCCTAAGGCTGATGGGGGAGAGGATTGAGAGGAAATGGGAATTGACTGCCGATGGGTACAAGATTCCTTTTGGAATGATGAAAATGTCCTAAAATTGATCGTGATGATGGTTGCCCAATTCTGAATATACTAAGAACCATTAAATTATACACTTTAAATGGATGAATTTTGTGGCATGTGGATTATATCTCAATAAACCTGTTTTAATTTAAAATCAGTAATGGTATTGTTTTTATGAAGCTTGGAAAGTGGTAGCAGCACCAATAAGGAAAGGGGGAAATGGGTTTATAAGAAATGAAGGCATAACTCTGGCTTAAGCAAAAGAAAATGTGTATATGTGAGGAATTTATTGGAAGGATACTGAGGTCTTTCATAAACCCCAATGAATTGTCGAATAACCAAAGCTCGGTAGTGAAGGAATGAGGGCAGCCCTGGGCAGTTTGGTAGTAGGAACTCATGGGACTTCTCTCTAGAATGCTGTTGTTAGTATGACTCAACTCTAGTGACTCCTGGCCTCAGGAGTCTCTATTCCAAGTTTCAAACTTCCAGGATAGAGTATTTATTGTCTCAGCGAGGGGTAGGTGTCTCCCCTCGCATTAGTCAGCTCTAGGGGAGGGGGACAGAATCAAATGACAAGGACCTGATTGCAGAAGGCCTTTGCTTGTGTATCCGATTCCCAGGGACAGTGAAACAGATGACTGTGAGTGGAGCAGATAAACAGACACAAGAAATATTTACTATAATTAAGTTTTTAAAAATCAAGGTCCAGAACAGTGTGTATAATAAGACTTGTTTTCTTCTTAAAAATTTATGACATGTACAAATGAAAACAGGAGCCATGTAGGTGGCCTAGGAGTGTTGCAAGCAGACGTAAGGCCATAGAACATGCTAGGGACTGTGGCAACTAGGGAGGGTCCTACATTTAAGGTAAGCAGATGCAACTCCTTTCCAGTTGGTTTTGTCCTTCAGGAGTGCAAGTCCACTGTTGCTAGATCTTTGGATTTCCCAAGCAAAGCCAAACACTTGATTTTTTTTTTTTTTTAAGATTTTTGTTTATTTATTTATTTGACAGACAGAGATCACAAGTAGGCAGAGAGGCAGGCAGAGAGAGAGGAGGAAGCAGGCTCTCTGCCGAGCAGAGAGCCCGATGTGGGGCTCGATCCCAGGACTCCGGGATCATGACCTGAGCCGAAGGCAGAGGCTTTAACCCACCGAGCCACCCAGGTGCCCCAACACTTGATTTTTTTATGTAAAATTTCCCGAGTTTAAAAACCCTCTGGGGGCCAAACAGAAATCTCTATGGGCTGTGTGTGTCTGCAGGTTTCTGGTTTGCAACTTCTGAGGTATATATTTGTATATAAATAGTACGTAGACAGACTTGAGTTTCTACTGGCTGTGTGATCTTGGATAATCAAGTTATTTCCCCCTCTAACACGTAAAAGGGAGACAATAATCCAAACCTTCAGAGTTGGGTCCATGAATTAATGCAAAGTGTTCAAGAGCTTTCAGTTAAAGATGGTGGATTGAATACATACATAAAATTTTACTCCTTCCTGAAAACTCATTAAAACCACAGTAAAATGATTTAAAGAAGCAGGGATTCACCAGGATAGGGGAGAAAGGAGAGGAGACAGGAGCAATAAAATTTTGGAGTCTGGAAAGCAGATGGACAAGTAACTGACTTGGCAGATCTAAGAAACTAAATCTTACACATGAAGAGGGAGAAGCAGAGATCCAACCTGATCTATACTATGGAATCATCGAAAACGCTCAGGAACTGAGGACAAGGGAGATGGAAATGAAATTTAGGAAAATTTAGTGAACACTGTTTAAGAAACAGATTCTTACAGTCCTCCACATTTTGTTCCCTTGGGTGACTACCCTTTCTCTATTCCACCAGAAGACTGAAGGATTATTCCCAAGAAAGAATAAACCAGAGAGGGGTTCCTGGGTGGCTCAGTTGATTAGGTGTCTGACTCTTGATATTAGCTCAGGTCTGGATCTCAGAGTTGTGAGTTTAAGCCCTGCATTGGACTCTACACAGTGGAGGCTACTTTTTTAAAAAATTAAAAATGAAAAAATTAGAAAAAGAGAGACTCCCTTTATTAAGGGATGCGTGGCCCAAGTGTGGGCTAATAAATATATGTCTACTGAAGGCTGAGCACTGGGATCTCCCAGCCCTCTTCTCCTTCCTGGATTCTAGAACCCAAGCAGCCAGGCATCTATACTCCAGACATGATTAAAACAATTTCTGGAGGATCTAATTAACCAAACAGGAAATACATAGAATGTACTGACATCAGGGGGTTATTTAACAAATGGCCAGAGATCATCCCACAATGGAATTCCAAACCAACAAACTCCGCCCATGTGCTCAATGCGCCTAATCAATGTTTAGTGTCCCTTTTCAACAAGAGCAAAGATTAACAGGCATCTCCGCAAAACTTGTAACCAGAAAGAAAAGACCAAACAAACAAGCAGATAAAAGTAATTTGGAGGAAAGAAAGATAATGCAGGAAAAGGAAAATTTCTAAATCACTATCATTAATATACTCAAAAAGAAAAGAGAAGATCTTTCCTTGCTATTTTTTAAATAAAGGCACATGCAGAGTCAAAACAGAGCCTGTAGAATATGAAAACCATAATAGAGAAATGAAAAATTCAGTAAGAAGATTGGAAGTTAAAGTTGACGAAATCTCCCAGAAACTAAGGGGAAAACCCAAAGAGATGCAAGGTGGGTCGTGTTTCTGCTTTCTTCTGTCTTCTTAAACATATGAAATATATTTATATTTTATTTTATATTATATTTTAATGTATTTTATATTTATAGTCTCTGTTTTATTTTTCTTATCTTCTAATTCTAGTGTCAGTAGTATTAGGAGTCTGTTTCTATGGACTGATTTTTCTTCCCATTATGGATCTTCCTGCTTCTTTGCATGTCTGATAAGTTTGATTTGATGCCAGACATTGTGAACTTTACATGGTTGAGCGGTGGACTTTTTTATTTCTTAATTATTCTAAACTTTGTTCTAGGATTCAGTCAACTTACTTGGAAAGAATTTGATCCTTTTGAGGTTGCTTTGAGAGCAGAGTCTAGTTGAGGGGTACTTTGGTTCCATTATGAGGTCATATCCTTTTGGATATGGTACCCGCCCCATGCCCAACAAACACATTATGAGGTTCCTTCACTCTAGTTGTTAGGAATAGAAACTATTTCCAACCTTGTGTGAGCTCCAAGAATTGTTGCACCTGCTTCTTTCAAGTGCTCTTGCCCCAACCTTAAGCAGTTTCTTCAAATGCATACAATTATCAGGACTCGGTTGAAGACTCCAAGAGAACTTTCTGTGGATCTCCAGAGTTCTCTCTGTGCAACTCTGTCCTGTCTGGTACTATGCCCTGTGAATTCTAGCCATCTTGATCTCCCTGAACAACAGTTTCCTCTGTCTGTTCAACACAGAGAATCTGCCAGTTCTGCCGAGGTTGCCCCTTTACGCACTGCAGCCTGGAAACTCTCTCCAGGCAGTAATGTGGTAAGAACTTGGACCCATCTTATTTTTTTCTCCCACTTTTCTGGGATCTGTGCCCTGCACTGCCTCTTGCCCAAGGTCTGCAAACAATTATTTCATATATTTTGTGTGGTTTTATAAATTGCTTTAGACAGAAGGTTAAATCTAGTGTCTGCTACTCCATCTTGGCGGGAAGTAGAAGTCCCCTCTTCCAATCACTCGCACAGTTTCCCAAGGTATTCTCTCTCGTTGTTCAAATTTAGAACACACTTTGGATTGGTCCGGGAATATTTAGATGACAACTAGAAAAAGGAGTATTAAAAACTTCCATAGTTCCCTAGGGTAGTAACTCTGGTTAGTGTTTTATGTACTTCATTTCTCCTTCCAGTCTTCTATCTTTCGGTTCTGCGAGCTTTTTATATCCGTCTTTAACTTACTTCACTTTTTCTAGCCTTTGACACTAATAACCACTCCCTTATTTAAAAAATTTTGTTTGCTGTTAGTTTCTAGGAAATGTCTCTTTCCTGATGTCATTTCTTTTTTTTTAAATTAAGCTTTTAATTTTAAGTCCCTTATAGTTAACATACTGTGTTATAGTCGTTTTAGGTGTACAGTATAATGATTCAACCCCTCCGCACAACTCCCAGTGCTCATCACAGGAAGTGCCCTCCTTAATCCCCATCACCTGTTTCACCCGTCCCTTTACCCATCTTCCTCTGGCAACCGTCAGTTTGTTCTCTATGGTTAAGGACTTATTTCTTGGTTTGTCTGTCTGTCTCTCTCTCTTTTCTTCCCTTTGTTCGTTTCTTAAATTCTATGAATGAATAAGATCATAAGGTATTAGTCTTTCTCTGAATTATTTTGCTTAGCATTATACTCTCTAGCTCCATCCGTGTTGTTGCAAATGGCAAGATTTCATTCTTTTTTATGGCTGAATAATATTCCATTATATATATAATGGAATTTTTTTTTAAGATTTTATTTATTGGACAGACAGAGATCACAAGCAGGCAGAGAGGCAGGCAGAGAGAGGAGGAAGCAGGCTCCCCACTGAGCAGAGAGCCCAATGCGGGGCTCGATCCCAGGACTCCGGAATCATGACCTGGGCCGAAGGCAGAGGCTTTAACCCACTGAGCCACCCAGGCGCCCCTAAAATGGACTATTATTATAATACATATAATATAATGGAATATTACATCTATTCCAGGATGGCATATGTATATGCCATCCTGGTGTCATTTCCAGCCTTCCAAAGCCTTTAAATCCTCCCCATGTCTCCTTCACTAATTCCTCTCCCTTCCTGCACCCTTAAATGTTCACTGCTTTCTTGCTTCTATTTTCACTCTATATCTACATTCTCCCCATAGGATCTCATTTATTACCCATGGCTTGAGCTATCATTCACCTGCTTACAACTCACAAACTTCTATTTCCAAATCTGTCTCCTCAGTACTCCGGACCTAAAGAGTCAATTGCCTGATGCACGTCTCCAGTTGGCTGTCTCACACTGTGTCCCAAACAGAACTCATTATCTTCCCCAACAACCTGATCTGTATGTTGGTTCCACCACAGTGAAGGGCGCTGACATCTACCTTTCTTCTCAAGCTAGAAATACAGAAGCCATGCTCAACTATTCCTTTTTTCCCCTTCTTACCCCCATACATGTAGTGCAGCTAATTCTTGACTAGTTCCTCTCCTAAATACCTCTTTTCTTCAAACCCATGCCCTAGTTTCCCCACATTCCTGTTGTTCACACCTTCATTATCTCTCACCCAAACAATTGCAGCAGCCTCTTTATCTGGTCTCTGCGTAAGAGTTGGGTGCACTGTGGTCTTTACGAAACACCAAGGAGGTCATGTCACTCTCTTGCTTAAAAAGTTCTAATTGTTCTCCGTCGCTTACAGGCTAAAATCCAAAACCTTTAGCCTGACATGTACAAGGCTCTCAGAGTCTGCCCCCAGATCCCCTCTTCAGCCCTACCCCCTGCTTCTACCAGCTGTATTCCCCCCAAATGCTGCTTTCCCCTGACTTCTTATGGCCTCTTATTTCTACCTACAAGGTCCTGCCTCGTTTTCTCTGTTTGACAAGTAGCTTCTCATATTTCAAGTTATGCCTTTAACTGTCTCCTTCTTCGGGACCCTTTCCATGGAAGCCCTCAAGAATGGGGTCCCCTCATTCCTCCCAGGCCCTACCAGTTCCTTCACTCAGTCAGGACTGCACCTGTCACGGTGGCCTGTGGTTATGCATTTACCTTCATTTCTCCTACTAGACTGCCCACTCTTCACAAACAGTGGCCGCCTTATTCCTTATGTATTTATCTCTCTAACAAAGGCTCATGACGCTAGAACTCGGTAAGTGCTCAGTAAGTGTTTGTATAAAATTTGATTTCCTGGGGCACCTGGGTGGCTCAGTGAGTTAAAGCCTCTGCCTTCGGCTCAGGTCATGATCCCAGGGTCCTAGGATCGAGCCCCACGTCGGGCTCTCTGCTCTGCAGGGAGCCTGCTTCCTCCTCTCTTCTCTCTGCCTGCCTCTCTGCCTACTTGTGATCTCTGTCAAATAAATAAATAAAATCTTTAAAAAAAAAAAAAGATTTGATTTCCTAACTGAGGTCTCTAGTAAGCTTTACAGGGCCCCTGGACTTCTGTGCTGTTGTATGGAAAGTTGTGTGTTTTGAGGGTATTTTCTTGGAAAAAAGATTCATTCTTGTCACCAGATTTTCAGAGAGGGCCTGGATTCACAAAAGTTAAGTACTGCTATTTAGGGAGAAGGTAGGAATAGAAAGTTGTTTTAGGAACTGACTGAAACTCAGTCAGAGCCTTCACTTTGCCCTGGGACTGGGGTGCCTGCTGCTGCTGCTGCTGCTGCTGCTGCTGCTGCTGCTGCTGCTGTTACTTTGCCCTGGGATGAAGACAGAGATGGAGGGAGGGTGTGCAGCAGCTCTGGACCGCAGCGGGGAACAGTCAGAATTCTCAGGGCCTAGGACCTTCCTCTCCCCGCCGCCCTGTCTTTCTCACTCTCCTTTTAAAGATTTATTTATTTTGGAGAAAGCACAAGAGCAGGAGAGGCAGAGAGAGAAACTCAAGCAGGCTCCACCCTGAGTGCAGAGCATGATGTGGGGCTCGATCTTACGACCCTGAGATCACAACCTGAGCCCAAACCAAGAGTTGGATGCTCAACTGACTGAGCCACCCAGGTGCACCTTGTCTTTCTCCTTCCTGCTCATGATTTTGCTACCAGGATGAAGGCAAACTTAAAATTCAAACACACACACACACACACACACACACACACACACACCCCTCTGCATGCACAGATATATGTACACACACCCCCCCCAACACACAACCAGGTATACACAAACACACATGTCCACACGCACACAGATAAAGCTGCACGCACAAACCAGCCACATACAAATGTGTACGCTGGGGTCACATGCAGCCTCCCCCATGCAAGCTAGCCAGCCACACACATAGAGACAGCCCCACATGTGAGAATCACCCGACCTTGGCTCCCGCCCTCCCTCCTGCAGAGAGCGAACGAACGCTGCCCCTGGCGTCTGGCCCAGGGAGACAGCCGAGTGGAGCCATCTGTCAGGCTGAGGTCCCTGCGCCGCCCATCCTGCCTGAGCTCAGCCAGTCGGCACGCGGGGCACGCAGCCTCGCTATTCTCTCTGGCTGAATCATGCTGAGTGAGCTGGCCCGGCCAGAGTTGATCAAATCGGAACAGAATTTTGGCAAAACAGATGACTTGTGAGCTTGGCATTTGTGGGCCTGGGAGGTGGAGACCTGTAGGGGGAGGAGGGAGGAGTGGAAGGAGGTAAGGAGAGAGGGAAATCGCTTCCGGATACACTGAGAGACAATGGAGAATGCTAGCGAGGCCGTGTGGCAATGGGACTTGGGTGCTGGAGGCGAAGTCAAGAAAAGTGATTCATGCTTCAGCTTTGGCGTTAATAGCCATGGAGTTTTGAATATGTTCATTTACCTCTTTGAGCCTTTGTTTCTCCTATAAAGTTGACCTAATGAAATCATCAAGCGCACAGGGTTGATAACAGAATCTTACAAGACATCAGTGAAGTGAGCACAGTGCCCTGGCACATACTGGAACTCAACAAAGAGGGGCTGTTACAGTCAGAGAACATGCGAGTTTAAAGAGAGCATGTATGGGCGCCTGGGTGGCTCAGTGGATTAAAGCCTCTGCCTTCGGTTGAGCCCCAAGTTGGGCTCTCTGCTTCGCAGGGAGCCTGCTTCCTCCCCTTTCTCTCTGCCTGCCTCTCTGCCTACTTGTGATTTCTCTCTCTCTCTGTCAAATAAATAAAATCTTAAAAAAATAATAATAAAGAGAGCTTGTAGACCAGCAAGCCCAGGCCGATCAGTCCTAGTAACTACCTCCGCCCCTTCCCCACTGGGCGGCCAGATTGACTACCTGACATGGTCTCCCTTATCTGCAAACCAAATGCCTTGATCCACCTTGCCTTCTAGAAGTCTCTTGTGAGGCTTCCTACTATTCCTCACACCCCCTGCTTGAATCGGAGAATCAACATTGCCCCTCTGATATCAGTCTTCACCCCTGCACATCTCCAGCTGTTCAGCCCATGCAGCTCCCGCCACCCCCATTATCTGATTTGGGTAACAATCATAAAAAGGAATAGCGGTCCTGGGGCACCTGGGTGGTGCTGTCGGTCGAGCGTGCGACTCTTGGTTTTCGCTCAGGTCAAGAGCTAATGGTCGTGAGATGGAGCCCCGAGTCTGCATCAGATTCTCTCTTTCCTTTTGCCCCTCCCACTCATGCTTTCTCTCTCTGAGATAAATAAGTAAATCTTTAAAAAACAAACAAACAAACAATAACAGTCCACAGAACCTTTTTAGGTCTAACTGAGCTAAAAATTTGCAAAGCAAATCTCATTTGACCCTCACAACAACCTTATAAAGTGAATACTATTATTATCCCCATTTTACAGCCAAAGAAAGAGAGGTGCCAAAAGATTAGGTAATCTGCCCCATGTAAGACATCGACTATATGTCATACCGTTATCTCACATACTGCTAAGAGACACTGGCAATTAAACCATGTGATGATGCTGAGATGCTCTGATTCAGGGACGCTTAAAATATGGGAGTGAGGTGTAAGGAAAGTACATTACAGAATCAGTGAACTGTAACAGTCATAGCTTAGCTGAGATGTGACCTCTGAAAGCCTGACTGCCCCCAGGGCCTATAGCCTACTGTCCTGTCCTCAAGTCCACATTCATGGAACACTCCATGGAGCAGACATTGTTCTAAGCGCTTTTTTTTTTTTTTTTTAAGATGTTATTTATTTATTTGACAGACAGAGATCACAAGTAGGCAGAGAGGCAGGCAGAGAGAAGAGAGGAGGAAGCAGGCTCCCTGCAGAGCAGAGAGCTCGATGCGATGCGGGGCTTTATCTCAGGACCCTGAGATCATGACCTGAGCCAAAGGCAGAGGCTTAACCCACTGAGCCACCCAGGCACCCCTGTGCAAAACTCTTTTTAAAAAACTTATTACTGGGTGGCTCAATTAAACATTTGTCTTTGGCTCAGGTCATGATTCCAGGGTCCTGGGACCGAGTCCTGCATCCGGCTCCTTGCTCAGCAGGGAGCCTGCTTCACCCTCTGCCTGCTGCTCCCCCTGTTTGTGCTCTCTCTCTTTCTGACAAATAAATAAATAAAATCTTCTAAAAAAAATCCCTTATTATTGAAGTCTAGCTGACATGCAATGTTACAGAGTTTTAGGCCTACAACACAGTGAACTGACACTGTTCCTTAGTGCTCACCATGATACGTGTAGTCACTGTCTGTCACCACAACATTTCTACAATATTACTGACCATAATCTCTTTGCTGTACATTTGCTCTTCATGTCAGGCAGTATTTTATCTCATTCAGACCTCACCTCAATAACTATCCTATGAGGGAAGCACTGTTCTCCACTTTGTTTCTAGATCAGGAAACTAACATTCTGACAAGTTGTGTAATTTTTTCAAGGTATCATCGTAACTCATGAACCTGAGATTCAAAACCGGGCCTGTCTGACTCCCAAGATGTTGCTCTTAACTATCGTGTGCAAATCGGAAAACTCTCAGCCTCCACGGTTCCTCCCAGAGTTTCCTCCCAAGGTCTCCTCAGGTTGGCTCTGGGGCTGAACCACAGCTCTTGTTCTGGTGATTCCCATGCCTAGAATTGATCTTGCTGGGGATGGGTGGCAAGTGGGTAGGTGGGAGCACTGTCCTGGACTCTAGAGGGCTTCCTGGGCCATTTTTCTCTGGGTGGGAAAGGGGAGCACTTCTTAGATTGGGCCTCAGTTATGCCATTGCTAACATGGAGAAAATAATCCTACTCCTGGTATTGCTGAAGTTAGTACATGCTTCTTTGAGATAATAAATGGAAGAAATATGAAGAGTCTGTGTAGTAGTTGACTGTCTATGGGATCTAACCCCCAACCAAAGTTCTAGCCTCAGTTCCCAAACATTTCCACCAAACTAGGAAAATCTCCAAAGGATCTTCACCTCCCTGTCTTGGTTCACGCCTTTCCATGAATCTGAAAGGTCTTCTCATCTTCACCTATCTCAGTCCTATCTGTCCATCACGGCCCAGTTCATAGGCTTTTCTAGGAAATGTTCCTGGACAGCTGGACATTTCTCCTACCTGACCTCTGACTATAACTTAAGACAGGCCCCATTCATAGCCTTGCCACGTAATTATTAATGTATTGGAAATCTCCTCTATAGAGGACTTGTGTTGGTTTTTGGCTGCCCAACACCCTATCCTTCTTTTGATAAAAGCAACTTGATGTTCCTCTGGTGAACCACCTTCCCTCCCTCATAGTCCTGTGATTTGGGTGGTATTGACCCCACTTCCCAAATCCAGAGATAGGAATGTGCCTTAGTTCTCTTCAATCAGAGTCACCAGGCATTGATTCAGAGGGGGACAGGTGATTCAATAAAACCATTGAGAATTATCCCCAGAGCCTTCCTGGAACCCTTGGAGTAAGAAACTCTATTTTTGCTAGGGAAGGATGTAAATTTGGAGTTGTGAGCACTTTTCACATGGAAGAATTCCTGAGTATGAAGTCCCCCAAGAGCAGATTATGGCGGGAGATCTAATCTTTGTTAGGAGACCTTTGGTCTAGATTCAGTTATTCCTAAAGCAAGAAGTAATCTGACGAAGACAAATAAATTCTACCCCAGGCACACTTTTTTTTTTTTTTTTCTCTTAAGCTAGTTTGAGTCAGGTTTCTGTAATGTAGAATCAAAACACACTAACACATTCCTGACTTGTTTATGGACTTCAAGAGGATAAGGCCCAATCTTTTTAGCTTGATATCTCTTTGGGGCCCAGCCTACTCCCTACAAGAAAGGGTGTTGATGATTGATGGATGGATCTTCAATTCATTCAATCTTCTTGAGTATCTACAATGAGCTAAGCACCAAGATCACAAGGATTCATTAGACATCATCCTCTTCAAGAAGTTTGGAGCTTAGAGAAGAGCTATGAAATCAAACACATTATACTGTAACTTAAGCTATAATAAAAATCTGAACAAGTTTTTGTGGGATCCCAGAAGGTGGGAGGTTTGGAGAGATAGGATCTGGGATGGCTTCTCAGAGTCAAAGTCTTAGAGAACAAACAGGAGTTCCTAAACAGAGACATGGGAGTGGGAAGAAGGTGTTCTGGGCATAGGGTATTTCAGACAGAGAAAAAGATCATATGTATTTACAAAATTCATAAGTGTGACCCCATCTCCTCCTCCTCTGGCTTCTCCCCACACTCTTCTCTCTATTTCTCTGCCTCCCATATTGGTAGAAAAATCATAGAGATTAAGAGCATAGTCTATGAGCTCTGAAAGATTTTGGTTCTCTCACTTATTACTCATTTAACCTTGGGCAAAGTCATTCACATCCATCTTATAAATAAGGACAGTAATTTTGTTTGCTTCATAAGACTGTAAAGAACTTTAAGTGAAATTGCAGATTTAAGGAGTGGGCCTAGCACAAGGTCATGCTCAAGAAATGCTAGCTGCGGGTATTTTTATTGTCCCAGTCGAGAACCTTAAAGCCCCAAGAAACAGAAAACCTATCTCACACTGGCACAAACAGTGAGGAGATTCATCTCCTATAATGGGAGTCTTAAAGTGGAGTGGGCTCCAAGCATGGAATAATCAGGGCTCTGACTCCCTTTCTCTGCAGTTCTCCAAGCTCTGCCCTCTTCTTTGTATTGGCTGTGTCTGCAGGCTGGCTTTCCTCATTGTCTAGAGCTGGCTGAGCCCCACGTCCCCAGCAACTGTGACAACATGCCTCCTTGTTCCCATCCATCACGACAGAAAACAAACCAACCAACCCTCGCCTGGACAGAAATATAAATCCCTTCTTTAAATCTGTTTAGGCCAGCTTAGGTTACATGCCTGCTCCTGGACTAGTGACAGGGACTGGGGAATTCACTGCATTAGGTGGTTTAAGCCTGGATTTCTGAACCAGTCCCTCACTGGAAAGTGAGATTGGCTTGCAAGGAGTGCTTCGACAAATCGGGATCTATCTCTGAAGTCAGAGGTGGAGTCCAACTTTCTCTTGGTCACATGACTGTTTCATAGCCAGAGCAGAACGGTCCTGTTAGGGACAGGGAGAGGACTATGTGGATGTTGGCTGGACAACCAGTATCCCCCATGATTAATTTTGTTTAGGCTGGTTCACATGGCTCTCTTCAGGTCTTGGCTCAAGTGGCCCCTTACTACGGAGGTTGTCCTTGACCATGAGACCAGTTTCAAAAAATAACGCACACACTCCCTCCCTCTCCTGCACTCCTCTCCTCTGGATTCCCTGCCTCCCTCACTCTGCATTAGTTCGACCTAAAGCACTTATCCCCACCTGATACATCATGTGCTTTTTGGTTTGATGCATTTATTGTGTGTGTGTCTCTCTCTAGAAGACAAATTCTAGGAGGGTTTGGTTTGTTCAGTGCTGTACTTCTACTACCTAGAGGGGTCCTGGCTCAGAGTAGACACACAGTAACCATTTGTTGAATGAATAAATGAATGATCTGGCCAGACCAGACTCCTCTTTATCTTCCTCAGAAGTTGTCTCCTATTATGGGGCCTGGAAATGGTCACAGTTTCTGAAGATCCCCTTTTTGTCTCCCCCTGCTCTTTCTCCACCTATACTCAACCCCCATCTCTCTCCCTATCTTCCTGTCCCCCTAACATCCAACGGCAAAGCAGGCTGGTATTTGTCGTTTTGCTTTCTTTCTACATAGCACTGATTCCACAGCTTTTCCTTTTCCTTCTTCATGTTAAAGATTCCCTCTTCTTCCTTACAGACATGATATTGAAAATATTGTGTCCAAATAAAATTAGAAGACATGAGTGGCTCTTCCATTTTGCAAAAATTAAAGACATGGTATCTTATTATTTTTTTTGAGACCTACATTTATGCTTTTAGACGTTTGTGAGAAATGCATACGGAGTTCCTATAGGTTCTTCGAAGTCTACCATTCTATGGCTTCCTAAATTTTTACCCTCCTTGAAGTCTCCTGTGGTGTGAATATTTTCAAATAGTAGAGGGAAAAGAAATCTTTGTTTTCTCCCATACCTTCCCCACCCTAACACCTGTCTGCCTCTAATGAGGGACACGTAATAGGACATTCTTTTCCTGGGGGATATTTTCTGATTCCAGGGCTGGACAAAAGAATAATGATACAAGTAACAGCAAATAACTATGTGTTTGCTCAGAAATGCACAATGAACCATGCCAATTGTTCTTGATTATGAAATTCATGTATGCTCATAAAATATTACTTGTTTAAAATAAAAAGTGAAAATCTCTCCCTCTTTTCTAATCTAATCTTACTCCCTAAAGTAACTACTGGTGATGAATTAGGATATATTCTCCAGAATTTCTTCTTCACATGCATGGCTTGTCCCCCAGAGTTTCAGTTCCCCCTCTGATACAAGCTGCTGTCGGGAAGCTGTCCGGGAAGAGATTCCATTTTCTAGCCATCCTTGTCTCTAGGTGTGGCCCTAGGTAGATTTTTTGCCAGTGGAATGCAAGCAGAAATGCGCTATCATTTCTGGGCTGTAGCTCTCCGGAAGTGAGCGTGAGTTTTCCACACCCTGTTCTCTGCCTGTTGAAGCCTGAGGAGAACTGGCAGAACCACCAAGTGAAAGGACTCCAGGTCTTTGCATCACTGAGGGGAAAAGGGCCACCTGCCCAACAACCTTGAACTTCTGGGAGTGGGAACTCAATCAACTTCTGTTCGAGTCTTTGCACCTGAGGGGGTTTAGTTGTTGCAGCAGCGGCCAGTCTGAACACAGGCTATTTAGTGATACATTATATTCACCTGCCCAAGTTGAAAGAGAGAAAGAAAGAAAGAAAGAAAGAAAGAAAGGAAACCTGAAACAACAGTGGGATCCCATGGTGCGCCATGATGCTCTTTGACTTTCACAGCTGAAAGAGGTCATCTAAGAGATATGGCTAGGAGATAGAAAAGCCAAAACTAGAATCTTGAGTGTCGTGGCCCCAAGTCTGAGTTCTTTTCAGTCCCCTCATGCCAGCTGTAAACTGGTCTGAGCCTCCCTCTTTGACGAGGCTAACATGGAAGACGGTGTTATTTGTGAGGCTTCTTTGATGACTCTGAACAGCTGCATTCCCCTCCGAGGTGGCCGGTGGGTAACCCAGGTAAGCTCTGCCCACCCGGGAGCTTGTGGCTTCCTGCCTGCCTCAGTTCAAGGGTTTCTCAGAGAAAGAGCCTTCAGAATGATCCTAGTTCTCAGAAGACGTAGTTTGATGCAACAAGCCCAGGCTACAAAGACTGCCCAGGGGACTGGGGTCTGAGGGTGTGGTGAACTGCCGTGGAGGGTAGAGGAACTAGAGCTGAAAGCCTTCAGCTCCGGTCCAGCATGAACAACACTCCCAACCTCCCCCCCAACCCCCACCAGGCACTCAGAGCTTACAAGTAGCTAGCTTATGTCCTCAGAGGTGTCTCCTTCCTCTAGGTCACAAACACCCCCAGAAAGTGACTGCAGAAAGCCAGATGGCCTCAGCTCGCATAGGCTTCCAGGAAACTCAACAGTTCTAAGAAGCCCCTATTTCCTGCTTCACATCCACAGCCTGGGTGAAGAAAGTCAGGGAGGCCCTCGCTTTCTGCAACCCCCAACCCCTGCACCTTACCCTGGGGAAGACCTCTGTGCACAGCTGCTTACGGAAGCAACAGGAGCGGCAGGATGGGGTGGGGAGGGAGGCCCCTTTGCCTCTCCCACTCTGGGATCCCCCACTCCTCTGGGGCACCATCCACTCCCGTTGCTCCTGGCTTAGCAGACATCTGTCACTTCCTGAGCTAAAGATGGGTCCAGAGGTGCGCCAACACAACTGATAACTCAAAGATATTTTCATGGTCACTGTGAACTTTCATAACTCAGTGTGTCCTGATGTGGGAGCCACATAGACTTGGTGGGCCATAAAATGAGTTCAAGTTCTCCATATAAATACAGGCACTAAATAATATTTAATTATTCCCCTTTTTACTTCTTTTGATTACATCAAAAATGTCTTTGAGAGGTGCGATCAGTCTTCAACACTTCTCTAATACCAGTGAAACTTAGCAGGAAAAAAGAGAGAGAGAGAGACAGAGACAGAGAGAGGGAGAAAGCACAAATAATGTTAGAAATAAAAACAGGGTCATGACAAAGGGTACAACAGACATAAAAAACACCAGCAATTAATTAATGTTTTCTAACATAATGTAACTGTTTTCAAAAAGATATCCTTTACAAAAGTAACACCATTGTATGCATCTAGAAGCAGATCTATCAAAAGGTATGTGCCTGGTCTTTATCAAGAAAATTGAGGGGCACCTGGGTGGCTCAGTGGGTTAAGCCTCTGCCTTGGGCTCAGGTCATGATCTCAGGGTCCTGGAATCAAGCCCTCCATCGGGCTCTGTGCTCAGCAGGGAGCCTGCTTCGCCCACTCTCTCTCTGCCCGCCTCTCCGCCTATTTGTGATCTCTCGCTGTCAAATAAATAAATAAAGTCTTTAAAAAGAAAAAAAGAGAAAAAATTGTAGAACTTTGGGCGCCTGGGTGGGTCTGCCATCGGCTCGGGTCATGATCCCAGAGTCCTGGGATGGAGTCCTACACTGGGCTCCCTGCTCACCTCTCCCTTTGCCCCTCGCCACACCCATGCTCTCTCTCTCTCACTCTCTCTCGCAAAAATGGGTAAATAAAATCTTAAAAAAATATAAATACCATATATGCTAAAAGTTTTCACATTAAAAATTGTAAAACTTTAATAAAAGCATAAAATAAAACCTCAAGAGATGAAGAGATAGATAAAGCATAGACAGGAAGAAGTCTCCATATTATAAAGGTGTCAGTTCTTCCAAATTATCCTAGAAATTTATGTAATCCCAATCAATATGCTGACAATGTGCATGTGTGAAATTTTTCTAGCTGATTCTACAGTGTTGTTGGAAGAGCAAAAGGGACTGCCTTATACATAAGGTGCTCAAGAAAGGCCTTTTTTCTTTTTTTTTTTTAAGATTTTATTTATTTATTTGACACTCAGAGAGAGACAGCGAGAGAGGAAACACAAGAAGTTTCTGAGAGACCATTGTGAGGAGTGAAGGGTTGTGGGCAGGCGGAGCCAAGGCTCTGAGGCAGCAGGTGGCTTGGAATATTTGAAGAATATGAGGGGGTCAGTGTGTCCTAGCTGACTGTGACTGTGGCTTGAGCGGACTAGCTGAGTGGCAGGAATGAGGCCAGAGAGGTATCCAGGGGCTAGGTTGTGTGGGCCTTGCAGGCTGAGGTTAAGAGTTTTGGAATTAACTGTGAGATGGGAAGCTGGGAGTTTTGGGGGCAAGGGATGATCCAATCTGATTAAATGTTTTTAAAAATTCGAAAGGGTTGGGACACCTGTGTGGCTCAGTTGGTTAAGCAGCTACCTTCGGCTCAGGTCAGGATCCCAGCCTCCTGGGATTGAGTCCCACATCAGGCTCCTTGCTCAGCAGGGAGCCTGCTTCTCTCTCTGCCTCTGCCTGCCACTCTATCTGCCTGTGCTCACTCTCTCTGTCAAATAAATAAATAAAATCTTTTTTTTTTAAAGATTTTATTTATTTATTTGACAGACAGAGATCACAAGTAGGCAGAGAAGCAGGCAGAGAGAGAGAGAGAGGAGGAAGC
>NC_081557.1:37029261-37038893 GCF_022355385.1 Mustela nigripes
GATTTATTTGACAGACAGAGATCACAAGTAGGCAGAGAAGCAGGCAGAGAGAGAGAGAGAGGAGGAAGCAGGCTCCCTGCTGAGCAGAGAGCCTGATGTGGGACTCGAACCCGGGACCCCGAGATCATGACCTGAGCCAAAGGCAGCGGCTTAACCCACTGAGCCACCCAGGCGCCCCATAAATAAAATCTTTTAAAAAAATTTTTGAAAGGGTTGGAAATATGAAGCAGACATGTTTTCTTTCAGATGGTGTGGAAGTACAGCAAACCCCGTGAAGGGGGCATAGGAATGGGATTTTCGAAATTCTATTTTAGTTATTCCTTAGGTCACATGTTGGTCTTTCTAATTTCAATCTAAACGGAATAGGGAAAAAAAAAAATCTAAGTTCTTAGAGCCAATGCTGACAAACAGGCTGTAGGGCTGGGCCAGGCCCAAGTCTTGTTCTTGCTCCTTGGGCTCGGGGCTCATGCCTCCTCAGTGGCTGTCCCCTGTGGCTGGGCCTCCAACAACAGCCTCCCAGGGACCAGGTCCAAAAAGCAGTAATTCTGTCCTCTTGAAAAACATCACTGACGTCCAGGCTAATGAGGCTTAAAGAAGGCTAAAGGTGACAGGGACTCCAGAGAGAGAAATAAAAATAATAAATTACAATACAAGTATCATGTCCCTAAGGGAACTCATTATCTTCTTAAAAAAAAAAAAAAAAAAAAAAAAGTGTCCTTCTCTGGCCTTCCCTAGTCCAGTAAATGGCAGCACCATTATTCATTCAGTCAGTCACCAAATATTAATTCAGCACGTGTGGTCAGTGCTGGTTCACTGTGATAAGCAAAACGGCATAGTCTCTGCCCTCATGGAGTTTAGAGTCTAATAAAAATTATTACAAAATGTTCAGGTTTATGAAGGAAACAAACAGGATAACGTGGGAGAGGAAAGGTCCTAGAGGCAGCAGGTGGGCCAAGTGTGACCCACTGCCTTTTCTTTGCAGATAACGTTTTGTTGCATCACTGCCAAGGTCATTTGATTACAAGTTGGCCATGCTTGCTTTCAAGCTATGATGGTGGGCTTGAGGAGCTACAAGGAAGACCACGTGGCTTTCAAAGCCTAAACTGTTTACTACCTGGCCCTTTACAGAAAAAGTTCCCCCGCGTCTGTGATAGAGGATAATGGAGGAGCCTCTCTCCTACTAATGTCAGGTAGAACCTTCTCCAGAGATAGAAATGGTACGTGTCTGTGCTGTCCAATATGGTAGCCACTACCCACTGAGCACTTGAAATGTGGCTAGTAACTGAACAACTTACATTTCACCTCGCTCCATTTATCTGTTAAGGAGGCTCTATGCTCGACGTGGGGCTTGACCTTACAACCCTGAGATGAAGAGTCACATGCTCTACCCGCCGAGCCAGCCGGGTGACCCCCCTTTTCTCTTCAACTTTTATTCTTGAAAATTTATTTATTTGTTTATTTTTTAAGTTTGAGGAACATATCCTTTTTTCCCCCCGGAAGATTTTATTTATTTATTTGACAGAGGGAGAGACATCACAAGTAGGCAGAGAGGGGGTGGGGGGAGCAGGCTCCCTGCTGAGCAGAGAGCCCAATGCAGGGCTCAATCCCAGGACCCTGGGATCATGACCTGAGCCGAAGGCAGAGGCTTTAACCCACTGAGGCACCCAGGCGCCCATATTATTGGAAATTTAAACAACCACAGGTGGGTAGCAGCTACGATATTGGACAGCACAGTTCTATACAGTGACTCAAGTCAGAAATGTAAATAAAGCTCTGCCTTGCATCCTTATCTCGTCCTCACACTTATCCTATCTCTTCAAGCCCCAAGAAAGCAACAAAACCCCAAATCAAACGGTACGTTCACCGTAATTGCAGTGATATACACATGTGTACGAGGATACACAGAAGTCTATTTTTAATACTTGAAAGCTACTCCTGTTGTTGTTACTTGATGAAACGGGGAAGCATGGTGGGTGGTTTTATTTTGCTCTTTCAACATTGTCACTCATACTGTTGAATCATTACATTTCTTAAAACTCAGAGATGAGTCTGTGCTTGGCTTCTTGGGTTGTCAGGAACGAAGAATCATTCAGTGTATTTCAAGTAATGTGTCCAATGTGTGTGCGTGAGAGAGAAATGAAAAGGGAGACAAGCTTCTCACTGAATCTAAGGAGAGGACCCCTAAGGTAGTGTGGCTGGGCCCTAAAGTCTGGAAGGTTGCTCTAGATGGAGACAGGTACAAGGGACCTTAACTACAGGGTCTCCTTAGACCTTCACGGCCTGGGCTATGAATGCGACTGTTCCTCAGCTCATCTGCACGTCTGCTCCATCTTCTCGGTACTGTCTCCACTCATGGTTTCTGGTTCCTCATAATTCCTGTTTCCTTATGACTTTTGTCTGATCTTCACGCTTGCCCTCGAATGTCTGTCCCTGCTCCTAAATGTCTCGTTCCTCTCAGCATGGTTCAGTTTACATTTCCAGATGAAGAAATACGCGTTATCCCTGCTCCGTCTTTTTTGTGCCATTCAGGGCTGTAGGTCGCTAGCCAGCCTGTGGATTTGTTTCCCCTGTGTTCAAGCTTTCTGCTTCCACCTGTCCAGTCAGCCGTACCCAAGGGGGGTACCCAAGGGAGGTAGGATCACATGGTCAAACAGGGCTACCCTGGGCTGCGAGGACTATGGGTATAACAGCTGAGTTAACATGACAAGCAGCACCTCTGAGGCCTGCACTAGCTGGGACCATCTCTACGGCCTGAATCTGGGACACTGTGATTCTTCCAGGAGGCTTTAACTCCCAAGGGGCTGCGTCTGTAACCTGAACTGGCTCTCTTTACACCCAGAAGTTCCCAGGTGGTTGCTTGGTTGGCACAGAGCCACAACACCCCCCCACTTCCCCCCAACTCAGACTTCTCCTCTATCCCTTCCCCCCAGTTAGAAACGCTTCAGCAAGGGAGGGAAGGCCAGTGCTTCCCACGTGTGGGTCTTAGAGCCGCAGAGCAACACTGCTATCCCCTGGGAGGAACCCCGCTGCAGAGGCTGCTGGAGACTTTTGGATTTTCTGCTTTTGGCCTTAGTAATTCAGGGATGATGCGTTCAGAGCCTGAAGGGATAAATTAGCAATTTCACCCCTAGCAGCCTTGGCTTGGGCTCGGAAGCTTAGGCCACCTCTGACTCAGAGCTGAGTTAAGGAATAAATCTGCTGCCTCTCCAGTTTGGCAAGGACAGCGATGGGCGGAGGCGGCGCACGCCCTGGGAATCTCCTAGGCAGACAGAGTGGGCTTCATCTGGTCTTACGGGGGCGGGGGCGGGGGTGGGGGTTGGGGGTCCGGAAAGTTTTCCATTCCCAGCGCGCCTTCCCCAGCTGCTCTGAGCGCCTAAAATAAGCCAGAGGACACTTCCCTTTACCTTTGTAAGCTTTGGTCCCAATTAAGATGCAACTCTCTCCACCGCTCAAGGCTGCCCTCAAACTTAACCTCGGTCCCACGGGCTTTATCAAAGACTTGAGTTTCACTTCCTGTCCTCTTATCTGGTTTGGAGAGGGAGACGGCAGGAGCCTGAGGGTGACTGTGTGTCTGTGTGTGTTGGAAGTAGCTGTGGGAGGTGGGGCTGTTAGAAGAATCAGGTTCACCCCACAGACACAGATGGTGACAGAGCTGGAGCTCCAGTAGGGACCGGAGTCGAATCTGCATGTACCACAAACTCTCTTTTTAAACACGTTGTTTAATCTCTCTGGGCCTCAGTTTCCTCATCTGTAAAACGAAGAGATTGGGTGAGGAAGTCTCTCAGGGCCTTTCTCGTTGGGAATCGCTGGACCTCGAACAAATGCCTTCTGGAGGAGAGCCAGTGAGAGAGGAAAGAGCCAGTGAGAGGAGGAAATTTCCACTGCACTCTCTCCTGTTGGGGCTTGAAATCTTAAGAGCAGCAGCCATGGCTCATGCTCAGAAAGTTGGAGAGTGGAGAAGGTCACACAGTTGCTCCAGCTTCCAACCCCGAGTTCCAGCTCTGGGCACTCTCACCTCCAGTCCAGTTGGAAAAATGTGTCCCTTCAAGACACTTCACTGCTGTCTTCCAGAAAATTGTCAAGAACTGTACAAATGTACGGTGTCTGCTCTGTGAAGGGAACTTCGGGGGGTGTGCAAAGCACACGCTGCCCATTTCTTGAACATTTCTTCCCATGCCACCACATGCTCTGTGAGGGGTAGAGCGGAGGCTCGGGAGGCACAGGCTTCCCTAACGATAGCTCTGTAGAGCAGAAGTGTGCAAACCGCGGTGCCTGTCCTGGTCGGGGGGATGACTCTGACTCAGTGGGTCTGGCTCTGGGGTACACCCTGACACATTTAGAACAAGCTCCCAGGTGATGCTGATGCCACTTAACTGGGGGACACACATGGGGAACCCCTGCGACAGAGTATTAGAGAAGAAAGGAGTCTCAGAGAGAACCCTGCTCCTGTGCCCCCAATTCCCTTTCTTACAGATTAGGAGACTGAAGGAAAGTTGGCTCGTCAATATGGCAGAGGGTGATTGTCCTCTTTCTGCTCCATCACCTCGCAGTTCCCTGGCTAGGGATGCTGACGGAAAACCCAGCACCCTCCTCGGCCTTCCTGGAAGTCTTTGAGGAGAGGGGAGGAGCAAGCACGTGTCCAAGACCAGAGAGGTTCCCTCATGCCTATCAGCTAATCAGGTGATCGATCAATATCTGTTCAACAAGTGCATTGGGATGGGGGTGGGTGGGCACTGATCACACTGGCTGGAAGACCGGCTTTATCAGCAGCTCCTTATCAGTGTAGACCATTCATCCAACTCGGCCTTGCAGGGACTGGCCCTCACTACCTCGCCCATCTCATCTCATACCACTTCCCCCCAAACTCTTTACTTTGGAGTTTTGTATTTATTTGTGTGACTATCTGAAGAGCACTGTCTCTTCCATCAGACTGGAAGGCCTATGAAGGCAGGAACAGCATCTGTTTTGTTCACCAATGTATCCTAGCAGTCAGCAATGTGCCTACTACATCGCATATGCTCAGTAAATATTGTGAAAAGAAGGGGGGGAAGGATCGCCTACTCCGTGGCAGCCCTCGCTAAGCCCTCATACATCCTTATCAGGTGAACGTTAGTGTCAAGGCTAAGGTCCTATCACAAAGGTCCCAAATAGACAATGATCAAAAGAAAATAGAAGTTCACCTCTCAGGGCTCCTGGGTGGCTCAGTCAGTTAAGCGTCAGACTCTTGGTTTCAGCTCAGGTCGTAATCTCAGAGTCGTGAGATCGAGTCCTGCCTTGGGCTCTGTGCTGAACACGGCCCCTGCTTAGGACTCTCTCTCTCCCTCTGCCCCCCCCCCCAACTGCCACTCCTGTGCTCTCTCTCTCTCAATAAATAAAATCTTAGTAAAAAACGATAGGGGTGCTGGAGAGGGCAGCTGAGTGTCCGACTCCTGATTTGAGCTGGGGTCATAGGCTGGTGTCGTGGGATCAAGCCCTGTGTCGGGCTCCCTGCTTGTCTGCTTAATATTCTCTTGCTTGTGGGCGCCCTAAATAAATGAATAAAATATTAAAAAAAAAAAAAGGAAGGGGAAGAGGACAGAAAAGCAGAGCACAGAAGAGAGGAGGGCAGAGCAGAGGAAGGGAAAAAAGGCAGAAAGAAAGGGAAAAAGCAGGAAAAGAGGGGAAGGAAGAAGAGAGGGTGAATTCTTCTTGGGCTCTGGCCTTTCCTCCACGTAGCCGCACTGAGGCCTCTGCTGCCTGGTTCTTGAGGGGCTGCCCACCACCCCCGCAATCCCGGGTCCCCGCGGTCCTCTGCTGGCAACTACTGTTGACGGGTGTTTCGGTTTTCATACAAGGCACTGCTCTCCTCTTGGCTTTTCTGGCCCACGTGAGAGACGAGACCATCCCTTCCGTGCCTCAGATGCCAGCAGAGAGCGGCCCGTGAGGTTTATCTTTCTTTAAAAGATTTTTATTTATTTATTTGACAGAGAGAGACACAGCGAGAGAGGGAACATAAGTAAGGGGAGTGGGAGAGAGAGAAGCCAGGCTCCCTGCTGAGCAGGGAGCATGATGCAGGGCTCCATCCCAGGACCCTGGGATCATGACCTGACCGGAAAGCAGATGCTTCATGACTGAGCCATGGAGGCACCCCTGGCCTGTGAGGTTTAAAGAGAAGCAACTGATGATACCAGCAGAGTGAAAGGGAAGGCTACAACAAAGACGGTAACTTCCTATGATGGCACAGACTCAGACCCTTCCTCAGGATCCCCTGTGGTCCATCCTCATGCCACTGTGTTGCAGGTGTGGCCTCACTGTAAGGAGTCACTGTTCATCATCACCCAGAGCTCTCCAGGAATGTCCCTGTTTCAGAGACCAAGCCAAACTGGCCCAGGGCCCCAGAGAGAGAAGGAAGTTTTTCCCTTACCCCAGTCTGTGGCTTGGCTCACCAGAAATTATTTCTAGCCAAAGGACTAAACTCTTGTCAGGATGATTACCAATGGTAATATCCACCCCCTTCTGGAAGTATCCCTGCAGACCTCCAAGGGGGTATTTGGGCTTTATGGTCCTCAAAAGGCGATCACATTGAATGCATTTCCAGGGTCTCGTCAGTGGGCTTCAGAGATCAGACTCGTGTGTGTAAGCTGGGACGTCAACTGCCGACCCAGGGGAAATGGGCTACGTCCAGTTTCCGCCGGGCTCTCTTCAAGGGCTCCGAAATCCTGGGGTCCAGCCTTTCCCAGAATCAGTTTATTACCTAAAGAACAGCGACAACCAGTACCAGATCTTAGATACAATATGAGAAATAGGAAAAACATAATGGCACTGAGGGCCTGGGATGAGACGGTTACAGCTGCTGCCCACTAGGATAGCTCTGAGCCTCACCGATGTGAGAAAGAATGATGATGGATTGGGTAATTGTCCTTGTTTGGCGATGGGACACTTGTCCGCAGATTCAATCTCGTAATTCTAGGAAAAGGCCGCCGCAGACTCTTCTAGAAAGGATAGGAAGCGAGAACATAACCAGTGTCTTCCATGGCATTGTAGCAAACGCGTCAAGGGGAACACAGGCTGTGCCCCAGGGCTTGATTCCAGAACTCACTGGGGAGGTGGGTCATGAGAAGGGGAGAGAACTGTTTGGGAGGAGGAGTCCACATCGGAAGCGGGTAGTGAGCGCAGCCTGACGTCAGAGACCGCTCTCTGGCACAGGCTAGCATATTGGAATTACAGTGTGCTATGCGGAGAGTCCTGGGCTGTGTGAACCCGCAGGGACACTTTGTTGCCTCCAGCTTCCGTTTTAAGAGCACTATGATTTTGTTCTCCTTCATGCAACCACATGCATCAGAGAGAGTGGCCCGTGCTCCTGGCTTCAAGGGATAGGCCTGACTGGCTGCTCCAAAGGCGGTCTTTTCCCCTGGCCCATGTTCAGTCTAGGAGTATACACACATATGACCCAATTCTGGCCAGTGAGAGCTGAGAAGGGGGCTGGAAGCTTTTGGGACAAGTTTCTTTGTTTCAAAGAAAGAATCACAGAGAGATGTTCTCTCTTCTTCCTCTAGATTTTGTGTGATGCCTGGAACTCCTAATTCACCTTGCAGCCAGAGGGAGGAGGTAACATCAAAGACAACATACACAGGGACCCGGAAAAAAAAAAAAAAACCAGGATTCTTACGACATTGTCAAGTTGCTGAATGAGAACATATCCGACCTCTCAACGTATTTCACTTTAGGTTTTTAAAACGATTTATTTATTTATTTTAGGGGGGAGCACATGGAGGGAGGAGCAGAGGGAGATGAAGAGAAAAAATCTCAAGCGGACTCCCCACCACGCAGAGCCCAACATGGGGCTCGATCCCATGACCCGGAGATCATGAAGGAGTCAGATGAAGCTGAAAGAGTGAGATGCTCCAACGACTGAGTCACCGAGGAGCTCCTCTAAACTTATGTTTTTAGGGCGCCTGGGTGGCTCAGTTGGTTGGACGACTGCCTTCGGCTCAGGTCATGATCCTGGAGTCCTAGAATCGAGTCCCGCATCGGGCTCCCAGCATCATGGGGAGTCTGCTTCTCCCTCTGACCTTCTCATTGCTCATGTTCTCTCTCACTGTCTCTCTCTCAAATAAATAAATAAAAATCTTTTTAAAAAAATAAACTTATGTTTTTAAGATTTATTTATTTATTTGTGAGAGAGAGACCATGCAGGGGAGAGGGAGAGAGGGTCTTAAGTAGACTCCATGCTGAACCTGGTGCCTTGTGCAGGGCTTGATCTCACAGCCCTGAAATCAGGACTTGAGCTGAAACCAACAGTCAGCAGCTCAACGCCTTCCTCTAAACTTATTTTATGCAAATGTCAGTTGGGAGTGCAGTCACTAACAACCAAAAGCATATACTCCACAAGTATATTTTGGAATCCAAGGATATATTAGGTGCGGTGCGGGGCAAACAGTTTTAAATGATAACACATTTATCTCATCTCTGCTTCCGCAGGGCTTATCTTAGAGCAGAGGAGGGCTAGACAGCAGGCAACTGATTTCACAATGATTTAATCATAATTGTATAAATTGCTACAAAGGAGAATGTGCAAAGAGAAGATCTGGTCCTGTCCACACACTCATGTCTCAGTCTCTCTCTTAAGTGGGCCTTTTTTTTTTTTTAAACTTCACTGTGCTTCCTGTAAGAAGGTAGTCTGCACTCAGTTCTCAGTTTTGCTTCTTGGTAAGGGTTTGTAGGACTCATTTGATGACCTAAGGGATTTCCATCAACTTTCCGTGTAAGACCAATGCTGACATGCTCCTGTGAAATTTGTGGAGGCTAAATTAGCATTCCCTCTTGGATGCAAGGAGTCCAACCTGTGGTTTGCCTAGGATGAGCAAGTCCCGCTTCACTAACCCGCCTGGGAGTGGCAGACTGGTCCTGGAAGACTGCCAAAGAAATCCTGGAAAATGAGATAACCAGGAGGGCTTGGGACTGGGCTTGGGGACCGCGCACAGTGGTGCAAGTATTGAGTAAATTACAAGTAAGTGTTACTTTAGTCATCAACTAACGGACTTTTGGTTATAAGATAACAACATCAAGGTCTTTCTCTTCTTTACTCATAGATCAGCCCACATGAACAATGAGACCAGGGCACCTGGGTGGCTCAGTGGGTTAAGCCACTGCCTTCGGCTCAGGTCATGATCCCAGGGTCCTGTGATCGAGTCCCACATTGGGCTCTCCGCTCAGCGGGGAGCCTGCTTCCTCCTCTCTCTCTCTGCCTGCCTCTCTGCCTACTTGTGATCTCTGTCAAATAAATAAATAAATTCTTAAAAAAAAAAAAAAACAATGAGACCAATAAAAACAGAAAGTCCAAAAAAAAAAAAAAAAGCCCCAAAACAAAACAAACAAACAAACAAAAAAGGAGCCTCTGGGTGGCTCAGGAGGCTAAACATCCAACTCTTGGTTTTGGCTCAGGTCATGATCCACACTGGGCTTGGAGCCTGCTTAAGACTCTGTTTCCCTCTCTCTGTATTCCTACCACCCCCACTTCCCTCTCTAAAACAGACAAACAAAAAAGAAAGCCTATCTTTGTTGACACAATGCGAGCTAGAGAGAAAGCAGCCAAGGAAATGGTCTTAAGGAAGTGGAGGAAGGTAAAGCGGCTACGGTAGATCCCCCCCCCC
>NC_081557.1:37038993-37297911 GCF_022355385.1 Mustela nigripes
CCCCCCCCCCCCCCCCCCCCCCGCCCCAGGCTGCCTCACTCACATTTCCTCAGCCCACCTCTGACCACAGCCACAGCTCGGCCTCGCCTAGGCTGAGAGCATCACACGTTAGCGTGTGACTTGCATCTTTTCTCTTTTTGCTCTGGAGCCTCTCTGATATGGTGACGGCTGCCTGGGTCCTGTACCCGTGGAGGAGTATTGCGGGGTGCGGGCAGTACGCCACCGAAAGGGACGCAAAGAGTAGAAAAGAGCTGCCCAGGCAGTGTCCAGACAGACGATTCCAGGAGGTAGGCTGGACCCTTCTCCAGCCTGCATGGTCCACAGTGACACTCTCCATCATGCACCCTTCTAGGGCTTTTCCTTCTTCTCTTGACTTGTTTTTCTTGGCGGAGGGAGCCTCTGCCTGGAATTGTCTCCTAGATGAACTGCCTGCACCCTTGTTCTTGCCTCAGGCTCTACTTTTGGGAAAAACTAAACTAAGGCAAAAGGTATTTGTTGAGGAGGACACTGACGAGAAGCAAATCAGTTTTCCCTGCAGTACCTGAGAAAAGCCCTCAGGAATGCTCTGGAAGGCAGGGAGGAGATGCGCCAAGGAACTCCGCTTAAAGGAGAAGCTACAGGGAAGCCTTCTATCAACAGTGCTTACCTGCAGACAGATTCTAATCAGCATTTAAAGGCCCCACCCTCCTCTGCTGCCAGAAGAATATAATTTTTTTAAAATATCGATTGATTGATTTTAGAGAGAGACAGAGAGAGAGCACACATGCGTGCGTGCATGTGCGTGTGTGCAGGGGAAGGTGCAGAGGGAGAGGGAGAAGGAAAGAATTAAGCAGCCCCCTTGGAGCACAGAGCCCAATGAGGGGCTTGATCCCATAAACCTGAAATCATGACCTGAGCCAAAACCAAGAGTCAGATGGCAACCAACTGAGTTACCCAGGTACCCCAGAATATTAAGTTGTTGGGTTTTTTTTTTTTAAAGATTTTATTTATTTATTTGACACAGAGCAAGCATAAGCAGGGGGAACAGCAGGCAGGGGAGAAGCTGGGCTTGATCCCAGGGCCACAGGATCATGACCTGAGCTGAAGGCAGATGCTTAACCAAGTGAACCATCCAAGCACCCCCAAGAATATTACATTTTAAAACAATCTCAAGGGGTGCCTGGGTGGCTCAGTGGGTTAAAGCCTCTGCCTTCGGCTCAGGTCATGATCTCAGGGTCCTGGGATCAAGCCCCACATCGGGCTCTCTGCTCAGCAGGGAGCCTGCTTCCCCTTCTCTTTCTGCCTGCCTCTCTGTCTACTTGTGATCTCTCTGTCAAATAAATAAATAAAATCTTAAAAAAAAAAAAAAAACTCAAACCTACAGAAATGTTGCAAGTCTAATACCTACAGAGGTATTTTGAACCCTGGTGAGTTTTAACAGATGTGGAATCACCTCTAACCCCTGAATGACTTGAGAGTCAGGTACTGACAGAATGGTCCATCACTACCAAGCCCTTTAGTGTGTATTTCCGAAAAACAAAGATATTTTCCTACTTAACCACAGGATGGCCATCAAAATCAGGAATTCAGCACTGACACATGACAATCACGTAATCTTCAGACCCTTTCTAAGTTTCAGGAATTATCCCAGTGAGATCTTGAACAGAAAAGCAGCTCAGTTCAGAATCACCGCTTGCATTTGGTTGTCGGGTCTCTTCATTCTCCTTTCATCCGACCCAGTTCTTCAGTCTTTCCTTGACATTCATGACCTTGACACATTTGAAGATCATCATCTGGTTATTTTGCCATTGGTCCTTCGGTTTAGGTTTGCCCGAGATGCAGGTTATGCCTCTTTGGAAGATACACGGCAGGACTGAGGCTGTGTTCTCGCTGCTTTCCATCAGGTCCGTGGTTTTGATGTGTCCTGCCACGAATGATGTTCACTATGATCCCTTGCGTAAGGTGCTATCTTCTAGGCTTCCCCACTGAAAAATCGCTCTTTCCTTTTGTAACTAGTAAGTATTTTTTTTTTACTCTGGTAAAAAAAAAAAAGGCGTCTAACATAAAATTTAATATCTTAACCATTTTTAAAAAGATTTTATTTATTTGAGATAGAGAGCACATGAGAGCAAGAGCACAAGCGGGGGTGGGAGGTAGGCTTGGGGAGAGGAGGGTGAGGGAGAAGCCGTCCAACCCAGGACTCTATCCTGGGACACAGGGATCACACCTGAGCTGAAGGCAGACACTTAACCAACTGAGCCACCCAGGTGCCCTTGTCTTAACCACTTTTAAGGGTACAATCCAGTAATGTTAACTTGTTGCAAACTTGTTGCATTAGATTTCTAGAACTCTTTCATCTTGCAAAACTGAAACTTTATCCATTGAGCAACAACTCCCCTTTTGGTAGCGAATGGGTATTTTGTGGAGATGGGTTTTGAAACCACACAAATATACTGTTCTTCATCAAGCTTTCTATTTATTCATTTGTTTATGTCACTGTGCACTCATTGTTTCCTGCTTAACATAGTGGATTGTCCTCCATCATTATCGTCTATTTTGACATGCAGGGTATTCTAAATGTGGCCAGTGGGGGTCCTCTCAAGCTTGTTTCTATGTCCTTTTGAAGTGTCCCCATTGTTTTTTGGCCACTTTTTTACTTTCTGATACAAAAAGATATTTCAGATTCATCTTTGTACTTTCCCTGACTGAGCCCTGAAATCAACCATTTCTGCAAGAAGCTTTGGTTCCTTTGGTGGAAACTGGTTTTTAGAAACCCAGCACTGAGTGCTAGGTATGCTCATTGTGTTTGGTATATCACTGCTTCCAGACCCTAAGAATGGACAGCTGGGGAATATATCTGTGTATACCCATGTGTGAGTGTGTGTGCTGTGTGCTGTGTGTGTGTGTATGTGTGTGTGTGTGATGCTCACATACAGACATTTGTATATTTCTCTTTCTATGTATATATATAGAAATTTATCAGTTTCTATCAATATCTCAAGTTCTAATTGAACACTACATTCTGTTTCTCTCCCTTTCGTTATATTTAACTCTACATTCTGACAGTGAGAAACCTTATGAATGTGTAGGCAATATAGCCAACCAGAATAAGAAAAAATTGAAGTTACAAAATCATATGGACATTATGATATCCCCCTTTTTAAAGTTAATAAAGTTAATCTGCACTGCAAAAAGTCTGGAAGAATATGGATCAAACTGTTAGCACTGTTTTTTGTTTTTTTTTTTTTCTTTTTTTTTTTTTTTCAGAGAAGTGGGCTTATAGCAGCTTTACACTTCCTTTCTTTTTCTTTTTCTTTTTTTTAAGATTTTATTTATTTATTTGACAGAGAGAGACACAGCGAGAGAGGGAACACAAGCAGAGGGAGTGGGAGAGGGAGAAGCAGGCGTCCTGTGGAGCAGGGAGCCCAATGCAGGGTTCAATGTGGGGCTCCATCCCAGGACCCTGGGATCATGACCTGAGCCGAAGGCAGACACCTAACGACTGAGCCACCCAGGCGCCCCAGGAGCTTTACACTTTCTGCAGTACATCTTTATTTATGGTGTGAAAAATTAGTTTTGCCCAGAGCAAGAATTTTTTTTTAGCAAGATATTGGCAGCTCTTTTCCTACTCCCCTCCAGTCACACTAAAGCCCATGGACAAAGAAAACAAGGCAAAAGTACCTACCTCACCTTCTAAAGAGAATAGTCTGCATTTGAGTGTGTTCCCTGCCCCCCACCCTGTTCCCTTCAATCTTCTCCTGGGCTTACTAATAGGTGCAGAATCTGTTCTGTGGCTATCACCTACCACCCCTCCACTGCTATGCCTGCCTCTCCAAAATATATCAAAATACAGGATAGGGAAGAAAGAGGAGATTTCTGGAGGGTGGCTGGCCCTGGAGACCACAGAATTTAGTCCTGAGCCCTGGGTTTTTTCTTCTATCTGAAGGCTCGTTGTGGGGCATCTATGGGGAAGTCCCAAAGAATCATTTGTAGAACTTAGAGATATAAGAAGAAGAGACCAGAATTCTACTCCTCAGTTGGACTTCTGCTTGGGCAGCAGGTTAATGAACTACCTCCAGGGTCTAACTGAGGGGAGAGAAGAAAACTGGAGGGGGGTGCAGGGTGCAGGGCATGGGGTGGGGTGGGGTGGGGTGGGGTGGGGGGGACGGTGGGACTGTACGTCCACTGCTCAGAGCTGAGTTTCTGTGAGTTCCCTGAAGGTCAAGTAAACATCACAGACAGTAGGGTGGTTTGAGGTCTTCCTGTTGTTATAGTCTCTAAGAGGGCTACCTGCCAGGCACATGAAACCGCCCTGAAGAAGCTATGAAGTATGCTCAGGGTTCATATTCCAAGGAAATATTTAGCAGTTGAATGGCATGGATGCTGTTTCATGAGCATGCGCACCAGACATAAACACCTGCTGCTGGACATGGCGCCGATGACGTTCACTGACAGGGTGTGGAAGGGCAGAGCCCCCTCACCCAGGTCAGGTGTGCTGGGTTTTACCCACCTGCCCCTCCAGCCACATTCTCCATCCTTCCCACCCTGTTCTGTGCCACAGGTTTTCTTGGTGGGCCTCATCATCACGTTCCCTTGCCCTCTGGCTTCCAAGTGGGTTCTGGGTGATAGGAGACACATGCAAGAGATCAGCGGCTGCAAGGAAAGAAAGATATGTGTTACCGTCCATGCTGGGCCATGGTTTCACAATAGCCTCGTGTATCTTCCTATGGCCGTAACCTTAGGTGACCCCTCTCTCAGGGTGAACATTTCCTTCCTCATCCCCCTTCCGGTCTGGTAGAGGGAAAGGTTTCCCATGAACTATCCCTGGGTACTTCAGCAGTCCTGGTTGGTTCCCTCAACCTGTCCGCTCTTCTGCCAACAGTTCCTGCAATAGAGTGTCCCCAGTTACTCTTTTCACTATGACATCTGTTTCCTGCCTGGATTCTGACAGATCTGTCACACTGTTCTGTAGTGGGGAGGTTTCTGTAATTCCTTTCCAGAGAATTCTCACATGTCCTCCACAAGAGAGCCTAGTTTTGAAAATCTACCTCACATAGGTCATCAGGGGCCAGTCACTGTCAGCCAGAGAAGCAATAGCAAGCGACAGAGGGAGGACTATTACCAGAGACAGCCAAATTAAGCTACTTGTCCCTTTTCTTCTTGCCCAACCCCAAATACTAGATGATTAGCGAAGGAAAGGGATTATTAGAGTCTTTGATATGACCCGATCAGAGTACCCCTCTCACTGCCTGGATTCTAAACAAATTGAGAAATTAGACATAGAATAAGGCAGATAGATGATAGCCAAAATATCATCCCTTTGATGATTAAGGCTAAGTTGGAGCCTACAGCTTACAGTAAGGACCAAACAAGTCAGCTATCTCAACTCCAAAATTATGCAGACTCAACACCCCGAGGAGGTTGTGCTGGACCCCAGTAACCCTGCAGACATAGGATACTGCCCAGGTAAGACTTCCAACAAGGAGGAAAAGTGAGAACTCTTGCTCCCTGCTGCCTTGCTTCCACCCAAGAAAAATAAGAAGAGAAAAACAAATCCATGAATCAAACATATACAGCCTATTTCTAAATGGATGAATCAGGTAAGTTCCTCTACTTTCTGCAGACAGAGTAAAAAAAGAGAAAATGTCATACGAGTTGGGCCCTCTCATTTTAAGAGAAGACATCTTTAGGGGAGAAGCCTATTTAGGGAGAAGCCCCTTGCTTCCACTCTCAACAACCAAGGTCCCAACCTAAGCCTGGCATAGAGAGGTAGAGGAGATGACATTTTAAAAAAGACTTATTTATTTATTTATTTGACAGACGGAGATCACAAGTAGGCAGAGAAGCAGGCAGAGAGAGAGAAGGAAGCAGACTCCCTGCTGAGTGGAGAGCCCGACTCGGGGCTTGAACCCAGGACCCTGGGATCAAGCCCCGAGCCGAAGGCAGAGGCTTTAACTCACTGAGCCACCCACGCGCTCTGAGGAGATGACATTTATACTTAATTTAAGATTAAATATTTTCAATCCAAATGGATGATAGACCCAAATATAGGAGCTAACACTACAAAACTCCTAGGAATAAATTATGATCTTGGGTAAGGTAAAGCCTTCTCAGATACAACACCAAAACACAAGAAAACAAAGAAAAAAATATATAGTACTTCATCAAAATTTAAAACTTCTATGCTTCAAAAGACACCATCAAGAGAGTGAAAAGGCACCCCAGAGAATGGGAGAGAATATGTGCAAATCATAAGAACTCTTATAGTTCAACAATTGAAAGACAATCCAATTAAAAAATGGGCAATGAACTTGAACAAGTATTTCAGCAAAGAAGATATACAAATGGTCCTTTAGCACGTGAAAAAACATGTTTCATAGCACTAATCATTAGAGAAATATGGTTGACTTTGAACAACATAGTTTTGAACTGTGCAGATCCAGTTAGATAAGGATTTGAGGGGGATAAATACAGTATGGTACTGTAAATGTATTTTCTATTTCTTATGATTTTCTTAATAGCGTCTTCTTTTCTCTAGCTTACTTTATGGTAAGAATACAGTATATAATCACATAACACACAAATTATGTGTTAATTGACATATTATCAGTAAGGCTTTCAGCTGATAGTAGGCTATAACTAGCTAAATTTTTGGAGAGTCAGAAGTCATATACAGGAGTGCCTGGGTAGCTCAGTTGGTTAAGTATCTGTCTTTGGCTCAGGTCATGATCTCAGTGTCCTGGGATTGAGCCCTACATTGGGCTCCTTGCTCAGCAGGGAGGCTACTCACGTGCACATGCTCTCTCTCTCTCTCTCAAATGAATAAATAAAATATTAAACAAAAAAGTCATATACAGATTTTTGACTGGATGGGAGGTTGGCGCCCCAGCCCTTGAGTTGTTCAAGGACTAACTATACAAATCAAAACTACAATAAGATACCACTTCATATCCACTAGGATGGCTATAATGAAAAAGATAATAACAAATGTTATTGAGAATATGGAGAACCTAGAACCCTTCTACACCGCTGGTAGGGATATAACATGGTATCACTGCTTTGGAAAGCAGTCTAGCAGTTCCTCGAAAGGTTATACACAGAGTTACCAGATGACCCAGCAGTTCCAAGAGAAATGAAAATGTATATCCACACAAAAACTTGTACATGGCTGTTCACAGCAGCATTATTCACAATAGCCAAAAAGTGGAAATAAAACTGAATGTCTATCAATTGAAAAGTGGATAAATAAAATGTGGTATATTTATTTGGCAATAAAAAGGAATGAGGTACTGATACATCCAATAGCATGGGTATATCTCAAATTAGGATCTCTCTCTCTATCTATCTATCTAACAAAAGAAGTCAATGTAACAGATGAACAAGAAAATATTTGCAACACAGAATGCAAAGTTCTATCTCAGATATAAGCTCTGAATATTCCAGAACAGACTGAAGCTTCAGAGAATTAGTGAAGGTTTCATGAGTATGATGAGGTTTTGGGTGGGCTTGGAAGGATTAGTAAGCATTAGCTAATCAATGAAGTTGGAGAAAGAGCCTTCCTGGTAAAGCAAAGAGCATGTTGTGACTGCAAACATAAACAATGAATTCAAGGGGCACCTGGGTGGCTCAGTCAGTTTCGCATCTGACTCTTGATTTTGGCTCACGTCATGTTCTCAGGGTTATGAAATTGAGCCCCGCATTGGGCTCTCCATTGGGCTCCACACTCAGCATGGTCTCTGCCTCTCCCTCTATGCTTTCTCCCACTCTTAAAAAAAGAACTCAAGAAATATTTACTAAGTGCTTATTATGTGCTAGACAGAGTGGTGGATACTGGGATTCTGCTGCAAAAAAGATTATGGGTAAAGCTCTTGGACCCGATGTCTGCTGTGGACTAATTAGCCGATGACGGGCACGAGAAATCAGGTGAGGCAGCAGTAACATGGTTTTTGGGAGTCACCTTCTGGGATGAGGCAAATAGTTTCCCTAGAGAAGTCAATACCCACTGTGGCTGTAAAGGTAACAGTTTTGTCCTGGGCTCTGATAGGATCTGTGCAGCGTTGACAGTTTCTTCTGGGTCTCCTCCAGGTTACACACCCCTCACCCTTCCAACCTTTGTCCCATTCTCTTTGTTGCTAGTTCAAGTTGTGCCACTAAGGGATGGACAGTGAGTGACTGGCCAGGACAAACACACTGTCTGAAGGAAGTAGGGAGGCCGAGGGTGCAGCCCTCTGGGAGTCTGACTGAGGACAGTTGGGCTGGCCCCAAAAGAAGCAGAGAGGATATGGCAGACAGATGCCTAGTGTAAAAGGCTCCCTGCTAGGCAGCTCAACTCTGCCTTTGAGTTATTTCCATGAAATTACCACCCTGAGGCACTAATAAGGTGATCTGAGAGGCAGCTAGTATTTTGCATAATTCCCAGGAGGCCAGGACTAAGGGAGCACCATGATCGATTATTCCCCTGTATCTTCCAAGAACAATAGGGGCATGTGGACGAGTGTCACTGAAGGAGCAGACACGGAGGGACACCTGGCAGCCTCCTGTTGCGAGACAACCCGAGGGACCTCTGGAATGGCCCTGGGGGAGGAGAGAACTGTAGCTGTTGGAGTTTGCTGCAAAATTGTCCTCTCTTTGGGTCAGGCAGGATAAGCGTAGCATCTCCTTGACTCTAGGCAGACCGCCCTCGGTGGACAAAGCCAGCGGCCGAGCCTTACTCGTCCCACCTGGGCCTGCCGGCCTGGAGTCGTGTGCCTGGCCTGTCAGTATTTATTGCCTCCATATGTGCCGTCCTCTGGGCCCCCTGGCCTGCCACCTCTGCCCCCAGGCTCGGTGCCACCATCCCCGGCAGGCCCTCCCCGGACCCAGCCAGGACAACTGTGGGACCAAGCGCGCACAGTCGGAGCCCTCCCCTGTGCCTCCCCTCCTCTTGCCTCCCCTGTTGGGCCTGGGCCTAGAATGTTCAGGAGCCTGACCCTGCTTCTCCTTTTCTGACCGGGAAATAAACTCCCCCAAAGCAGCAAAAAAACAAAAAACAAACAAACAAACAAAAAACATTTCCTTTCAGCCTTCAAACATGCTCAAGTCTCATTCCACATTCACAAAAGCCTCCCTTTCCCACCTCAGTCGGCACATTATCTCCAAAGTTACACTTCTGGCAAGAGTTCCTGTCGGCCGCATTCGAGTCTCACCTCAATAGTTCTCATCAAAGTCGTTCAAGTGGAAACCAATCCCTTATATTCCTCGCTCCTCTGGAGGATTTAATACTCTTGGGATCCTCTTCCTTTGGCTTCTGCAGCACCACCCTCTCTGGTTCTCTTTGTACCTCTGTTTTTTCAGAATCCATCTTGGTCACTGAGTTCTCCTCTCTCGCCCATTTCTTAAATGCTGCTCACCCAAGGTTTACCCTTGAGAGTCCTTCCTTTTTGCTCTGGGGGATGTCACCCATGTGTCTCGTTCACCCATCCCTCACATGCTGACAACTCCCAGCTCCCTATGTCTTTTCTGAGCTTCCAGCTCTTCATTGTCTGGCTCCCCCAACTCAACAGTGACACGATTGAGCTAACCATCGGTTCCCTCAGATTTGCTCCTGTGATGTTCCTGATCTCAGTCAGTGGCAAGACTCTCACTCAGATACAAAAACAAGAAATCTAAGGAGTATTCTATCCAACCCGTCCTCATGTCTAATGTCATTGACAATTTAACATCTCCAATGCCTTCCATCTACCTTCCCAACTCCCACCCCGAGTTCTAACCTCACTTAGTTTAGACCTCAGCATCTCTTACATGGACTTCACAACAGTTTGCTAACAGGTTTCTTGGCTTCTCATCTTTCTCTCCCTATATTCCATCCTCCATCTTACTCTCCAAGTGATCTATTGAGACAGAAATCGATGCCTCCATCAACTGGTTGAAAATCCTTGAATGGGTCCCCATTTCCTTCAGGATAAAATCCAAATCCTTGATCCTGAATCCATGATAAAGGGGGACCTGATAGGAAGTCTGCAGAGGGAGAGGGTTGGGAGAGGTTCTCCCCACAACTAAAAGGGAGGCACAGGAACAAATACTCCTCTTCTGTTTTGGAGATGAAATGTCTGCTGTGACATCTTGGAAATTCTTTGCTCATCTCTTAACCACAGGGACAGACATCACAGACATGTTAAGGAAAGACTGGAAGAAAGACAGAAAGCACTTGGATCCTGCTGAGCTCCCTGAAATACTGAATTAACCAGCCGTCCAATGGCATACTTCTAGATTTCCTGGAGCATGGGATAACAAATGTCCCAGTTATATAAGCTACTTGAGGTAGGTTTCTAGCAACTTGTAGTTGAAAGCATCCTATCACATTTATAATATGTTTCCCTTTTTTAAGATAGAGAAAATACCAAAGACTGTGTTAAAATGAAGTCTTCTAAGAAGGAGGAGGAGAAGAAGGAGGACTTGGTGGTGGTGGTCAAGGTCTTCTGTGACCCTCTTAGGAAGCATTAGGTTTGGTCTATGGCCGTACCACCCTGAACACGCCCGATCTTGTCTGATCTTGGAAGCTAAGCAGGGTCAGGCCTGGTTAGTACTTGGACGGGAGGAAGTTTTAGGTCTGCGTCTTTGTCTTGTTCACATAGTAATAGGTACCTTCCTCCGTTGTGGCATTTAGAACAGGAATTTTCAGATTTCTTTAAACATATTACAGCCAAAGCAGTTACTGCTGCCGTGGACAGCCAAATGCATTTCCAAATTCAGTCTTTTACTTATGCAAACAAAAACTTCCCCACCCCTCAGAGCCATATCTTGCCTGCTTTAGCCCTTAGGTCAGTGTAAGGAATGTAATAAGAGCTAGTCAGCTACATTCTGCGGAGAGCTGGGTCTCACAGCTCATCTCTGCTGAAACGTCTAGTTATGCTGGGCTGGTCGTCATGGAAACACAGCTGATGATGTGAGCATATGGCCTAGAGCCTCTGTCTCTTACTCTCCCAGTGAGGGAGGGGAGCTGGTACTTGAGAACAACGCAACAATGTCCTATATTATCTGCTGTGCTTGTCGAAAGAAGGGGAAGAATAGGTTGCTGTGGAGAGAGCTGAACTGGGGGTGCTATGAGGAACTCGAACCTAGGAAGCTCTGGTCCCTCTGAGTACAGACACTGAGTAAAGACTGCGTACATAAAATGTGTGCAGATGGACCTGTGCAGGGTGGAGGCGTGGAGGGGAGGGTGAGGGCAACAAACGTAACGAATACTTACTGTGTGCCAGACTCTGAATTACAAATAATAACAATAATAGGCATTTTCAGAACACATAGTAAGGGCAAGGGGCTTTATGTCATTATTTCGTGTAATCCATACAACAACCCCCCCGAAGTGGATTCTATTACTTGCCCACTTTTTCAGAGAAGGAAACTCAGTGAATAATTGCCCGAAGTCAACACCACTAGGAAGAGATTGAGCCTAGGCTTGAACCCAGGGCTGTCTAGTTCCAAAATATCTACACAAACCTATGCTACTCTGTCTCTCTACTGTGATTAGTACTCTAGATATCTTATTTTGTTCAAAAAAAGATGTAATGGTATTAGACATCACGCCAATCTTAAAAGATCGAGTACAAGGTGCTTGTCTGAAATGTCACATAAGTGAGAATCTTTTGGACTCTTAACTGTATTGAGCATAACTCTCACGATGATTCGGTGAGGTTGCTAAAATCATTTCCATTTTACAAATGATGGGTCTTATGCTCAGCTAGACCAAGGTCACATGGCTGGTGATTAAGAGGGAAGAGAAACCAACGGGTGTCATTCAAAGCCTGTGCTCCGTCCATTCCCTCCTCTGCTTTAGGGACAGGCAGGCTCCCTCTCCCTGCGCACCGTGGCCACTGTTGCCATACTGGGTTCACTCCAAAGCCCATTCCTCTCTAACCAAGAGGCTCGGGCATTAAACTACTTTTGCAATTTCATCGTCAAACTTGGGCTGCCCAGACCAAAGCAATCAAGACGACCACCATCACGACTAGAAAGCCCAACATGGATGACGTTTACCTAAAGATCTTCTGTAAAACCCGCTCCTCCTCTCATACTCCAGTCTTAGCAGGTGGCACCATCGATTACTCATTTGTTCATTCCTGTGACGTAAGGGTTATCCTTGACATTGCCCTCTCTTTCCCCTTTTTCATACCGAATCCATCACTGAGTCCTGATGGCTTTACTGACTCAGCCTAGTCTCCCCACTCTGCTAACCCACACCATATCCATCTTTTATCTGATGACAGCAAGAGCCTCTTAGAAGGCCTCCCTGCTTCTAGTTTTGCATCTTTCCAGTCCTGTCTCCACTGCAGTAACCTCTTCCCATTATTCTCGGGATTAGATGATTCCCATGACTCTTTGAAGAATCTTTCATGTGACTTTTGTCACGTTATCCTGTTTTCCATCCTCATAGTATCCTCTACTTTTCCTTCACAGCCCCTGTCACATTTATGATTGATCATTGCGGTAATGATTTGTTGATGTGTCTCTGCATTCGGGTCCAGGCCTTGCATTCTTGTCCAGGCCTTGCATTCTTGTCCTTACGCTGCCACTCACCGCCTGTGCTGCCTCGACAAAGAAACGAGGCTTTTGCTTTTGTGTTAGTCTCTATGGTATATCTTTGTGTGTCTGTGACCTCCACGGAATTCTGCGTTCCTTTAGGAGAAATTTGACTAGAAACCAAGTCAGCCTGACCTCAGACCCCAAATTTCTTTTTCTTTTTAATTTAATTTAATTTTTCAGTGTTCCATGATTCATTGTTTAGGTACCACACCCAGTGCTCCATGCAATACGTGCCCTCCTTAATGCCCACCACCAGGCTCACCTAACCCCTCACCCCAGTATTTTTCTCCCTTCCAAAACCCTCAGTTTGTTTCTCAGAGTCCACAATCTCTCATGATTCGTCTCCCCCTCCAATTTCCCCCAACTCCTTTCTCCTCTCCTTCTCCCCATGTCCTCTGTGTTATTCCTTATGCTCCACAAATAAGCGAAGCCATATGATAATTGACTTTCTCTGCTTGACTCATTTCACTCATCATAATCTCCTCCAGTCCCGTACATGTTGATACAAAAGTTGGGTATTCATCCTTTCTGATGGAGGCAAAATACTCCATTGTATATACGGACCATATCTTCTTTATCCATTTGTCCATTGAAGGGCATCTTAGTTCTTCCCACAGTTTGGCGACTGTGGCCACTGCTGCTATGAACATTGGGGTACAGATGGCCCTTCTTTTCACTACGTCTGTATCTTTGGGGTAAATACCCAGTAGAGCAACTGCAGGGTCATAGGGTAGCTCTATTTTTAATTTCTTAAGGAATCTCCACACTGTTTTCCAAAGTGGCTCCACCAACTTGCATTCCCACCAACAGTGTAAGAGGAGAACCCAAATTTCTAACTCTTATAGCAGAACAAGAATTAGGAAAATGAGGGAGCAGATGAGGAAACGGAAGCCCAGAATGGTAAAGTGATTTACCCCGTGTCACATGGAGCCAGAGTGGGACCTCAAGACTCCTGGCTCCCATCTAGGGCTTGTTCCCACAACAATACCTGACAGAGGCTCAGGAGAGCCAAAAGGCATTTCCCATGTCTGTTCCGAGTGTTGGGCATTACGACTACTAGACTTTGTAGGGTCTCTGTACCCCTCTTCTCTTCCCAGTTCTGCATCAGAGCTTAGCTTCGAATGAGCTCTGCGGTTGTTCTCACTGGTCCAAGGCAGCACTGCTCATCTGCTTTGCAGGGGTCCTGGGAGGTCTCTGGGTGAAGGGGTCATTGCCCTTTCTGGCCCAAGAGGAGCTGCCTGGGTTTCAGGTTACCTTCCTTCCGTCGTTGATACAAGTTTCCTTGGGACCGACCTGGGGCTGTGCTAGCTCATGAGCCCCTTCGTGGGCATAACAAGCAGCCATCATCTCTGGTGGACCCACTGGGGAAGGGAGCTGCTCTGGGAGCCCACGTGAACAGCTTCCCTTCCTCAGGCTGGCTCATTGTCCCTCGGGGACCCTGGGCAGGGTACCTTTCTTCAGGGCACAAAGGGCCCCCCAGGAGCTGCAGCCTGTCAGGAGTTCAGAGCCCTGGAAATCTTTTCTCTCCTCTGGCCATTTCCCATGATCCTTTGCAATCTGTCCAAAGCTTCTTCACCACCTACTGGTTAAGATAAGGTCTAGAGAACTCCACATCCACACCTACTGCTCTCCACCAGCCTCCTAAATCATGGCTCTTCCTCTCTTGGAGTTCATAATCTTGGAAAAGAATCCAAGGTTGTCCTGAGGAGTCACCCAAATTGCATCCATTCATCTCCCCCTCAGAATCGGACGTGGGCGCATTCGTGGGACCTTGTGAGGAGGTGCTGATTGAGGGGTCAACTAGGATGGTGGGGGAAGGGACAAGGGGTGAGGCAGTGGGTAATGGGGAGCAAAGGGCACTGGGCTGGAGGTGGGGAAGCCTCAGCCCATCTGTCTCTTGATGTGTGATCTTGGAAAAGTGATCCCTTTGCTGGGCCTCATCTCCTCAGTGTGGTCCAAGGAGCTGGCCCTCCTGATGACTAGGATCTGTCAGTGGGGAGATGCCACGATGGGCTCTGTAAGGGGGTCATCAAACCCCAGAGCAGGGGCTCCCCTAGTGAGGTACACATAGCTCTCACACATTATGTTCACACGCATATGCATCGTATAGGATGATCTCAGGTGGTTAGAGGATGAGCATTTTCTATTTTCATCATTGTGTATTTAAAAAAAAATTTTTTTTTATAAACATATATTTTTATCCCCAGGGGTACAGGTCTGTGAATCGCCAGGTTTACACACTTCACAGCGTTGTGTATTTTTTAATTAAGTACTATATTAGGGAAAATATACATCAAGCACTTAAAGAAGGGGTATATTTTTTTCTTGGGAAATGATTTTTGTTAGATTCTTAAAGTATTAACTAAAAGCAAGTGTGCCATACAGGTACAGCAAAACAAGTGAAGGTGCTATATAGAGGACCAATACCTAAGCAATGTGGATTTAGAGAACATTCCATTTTTCGTAGAAGACGCGTAATCTTTGCCTCTGTACTAATCTTCATCTCCAATAATGAGAACAATGTAACTGATTTTTTTTTTTTTTAAACATACCTTCTCCATTGTGAAACTCAGGACTGAATTCAAACCCCAATCTCAGAAACTTAATCTTTCCATTGGTAACTATGCGTTTGCTCTGGATTTGCTTTCCTTCCCCTCTCCACATTATCATTTTTCTGTGACGGCTCCCACTGTAAAGTGTGGAAAGTGGTAGGTGCATTTAGACAAGTAACATTTCAAAGGAAAGAACTAAACAGCGTCCATCTGATGAGCAGGGACTGACATTAGCTTAGCCTTACCTAATCTACGGGGCAGTTTTCACCTGTCCTTCCCTGTATCATTTTTGCCTTCATTAGAAAGACTCCTGGCTCCCTGTTGGGGTAAATATTAGCCTTAGCCCCATGTCACAGATGGAGAGCGGGGCCATAAGGCAGCAAGAGGACCTGCTCCTGGTCATGAGTTGGGCACCAAATCTATGTCCTCCCACTCCCATGCATTCTTTGTTTAAAACAAGCCGGACAGGCCCCCGCTGCGGGCGGACAGGCGGGGCGGACGCGAGCCGGGGAGGCTGGCCCGGCGGCCGCGGGGCGGGAGGCACGTGACCCCCGCGCGCCGGCCCCGGGGGTGACCCTCCCCGGCCTGGCCTCCCACGACCTCAAGCCCCGGCGCCCTCTCCGGCTCCCGAGCAGCGGCGCGCGGTCTCCGAGCACAGCGCGGGCTTCTGCGGCCCCGGAGGGGCCGGAGTCTCCCTCACGGCCGCTTCCGCCTAGTCCACTTGGCTTTTCAGGAGCGTGAAGCCCCGTCTGTCTGACAGCACAGCCTGTTGGCACCGCGGTGGCCGCGCACGGCCCCCCAGCGCCCTAGCGTCACGCCTCCGAGCGCATCGCCGGCGGCCTGCGCGGAGGAGGGGGCCCGAGAGGTCCGCCGCTCCGGGCTGGCTCCTGTCGCGTCCTCCCACCGGCGTGCGCGGCTTCACGGCTGCGCAGCCCCTGTGCCCGCGCTGCGGTCCGCTCTCCTGACTAGTACTGCACGCTTTGCGCTGAGAGCAAGTCTGATGTTGGTGCTCCGGCTTTCCCCGAGCTGGGGGCCTGTGGGAGGTGGTGGGAATTGTGGCAGGGGTTCCGTAGGCACACAGGCAGTCAGCAGGTTTTTCTTTAAAAACGGGGTAGGGGGGACCACCTCCTATCCTCCTTTCCATAATTACATAAATAAGATCCTCAAGGTGGAAAAACACGGAAAAAAGAATATCAAACATTTCTTCTAATCATCCCTTCGTGCCAACCTAAGGACAACCACGCTTACTTGTTAAGTGTCTGTCCTTCCGTGTTACTATTTTCTGTGCCTGTAAAAACATACATCGTTTTCTCTCCCACCCCGCCAAAATAAAGGCACCCAAACGGTCAGTCTTTTGAAGGGCTTTTTATTGGTTTGTTCCTTTGCTTTTTCTTTCTAGCAGCAATTCAAGAACTTTTCTGTACCGACCTATGTACTTCTACAATGTGATTTTTAATGCTTGTCCAGGATCCCATTATGTGGATATATCATAATTTATTTAATCAATACTCTGGGGCGCCTGGGTGGCTCAGTGGGTTAAGCCTCAGCATGGGTCATGATCTTGAGGGTCCTGGGATCCAGGCCTGCGTTGGGCTTTCTGCTCAGCGGGGAGCCTTTTTCTCTCTGTCTCTGCCTGCCTATCTGCCTGCTTGTGATCTCTCTGTCAAATAAATAAACAAAATCTTAAAAAGAAAAAAGAAACAATACTCTGTTGTTTGGCATTTAAGTGGTTTCCATTTTTTCCCACTACAACAATGCTGTGATGAATACTCAAGTATGTACATTTTCATGCATTACTTTTGATTATATTTGTACATTCTTGGAAGTAGTATTCAGGGTCAAACAGTATGCAAGGATTTAAGGCTTTATTCCGTCAGTACTACAGTGGTTTTAAAACATTATTTAATGTAAAAACAACATTAGAGCAACAATAATGAATTCCTCAAAAGAAATATCCACAAACTTCTTTCTCTGACAAATAAATAGCTTTTATTTGTTTATGTTCCTGGCCATATGCAAAGAGTATTTTTATAGGATTCTATTTCTACCTATGCCAGGCTATTATATCTCCAGGAATGAATAACTCACACAGGTTACAGGATCTAACTGAAACCATTTAGCTGAAAGGGAGGAGAAAACAGTCCCACTGAAATTCAGCAAAAGGCGCTGGGGTCCAGCTAGGCCTGTTGGACTGGAGCTGGAAAGGTGTTCAGGATCTAAAGCAGCTTTCCAGAACTCAGAAGGACTTCTTGATCTTTGCTCTAGCTCTGTTATTTACCAAAGTTAGCTACTTTTTGTGGTTTCCCTTCTTTCTGTCTACCTCTTTCTTTCCATTCATCTGGCCGACTTCCTTAAACTTTATATCTTTTCTCAGCTTACTATTTTCTAGTTCTTTATAACGCATATGTTCACAGTATCTCTTTGCCATACTTGACCTCATGATCTATATATCCTTTTTTTTCTTTTAAGATTTTATGTATTTGCCAGAGAGAGTGAGAACCAGCACAAGCAGGTGGAGCAGCAGGTAGAGGGAGAAGCAGGCTCCCCACCGAGCAAGAATTTGTGGACTCATGCGGGGACCCTGGGATCATGACCTGAGCTGAAGGCCGACACTTAACCTACTGAGCCACCCAGGAGTCCCTAGTCTTTAAGCTTCAGCTCCTGATGTGATTTACCCGATTCGGTATTCCCCAAGTAGGACTCCAAAGGATGAGAAAGTTCACCAGTTCACCCCTGTTTGAGTGGAGTTTTACAACAAAGCATTTCAAAGGATGTTGGCTTCTTGGATCTGTTGTCCATTCCTGACCGAGTCAGCCGTGTGGAGAAGAGGGGACATAGAGCCACATGGCAAGGACATGGTTATTTAGGGCTACTCACCAAGCAGGTACTTATAGGTGATGCAGTTCCTTAAAAGGGGATAGTGGCTACTGTAGGTAACTGGGCTTTTTTTCTCTCTCTTTTTTTTTAGATTTTATTTATTTATTTGACAGAGAGAGAGAGAGAGAGAGAGAGATCACAAGCAGGCAGAGAGAGAGGGAAAAGCAGGCTCCCTGCTGAGCAGAGAGCCCGACGCAGGCCTCGATCCTAGGACCCTGAGATCATGACCCAAGCTGAAGGCAGAGGCTTAACCCACTGAGCCACCCAGGTGCCCCAGTAGCTGGGTTTTTATGTATAGTGCAGTAATATGGATAAAAGTATGTAGTGTGTTTTAATTATTGTTTCATCATAAACATATAATGACTTCATATGTTTCCAGCTTAAATGGGCATAATAGTTCAGTCAGTGGATTGACTGTAATTTAAGCAATCTCCTACAATTAGAAATTTAAATTCAGTTCTTTTTTTTTTTTTTAAAGCATGTTAACCAATTTGGAAAATTCTATAATGAACAACTTATCAGTATATATTTTTACTTTCTCTTGGATTTTTCTCTTATGGGTGTATCAATTAGCAATATGTTTCTTTTTTTAAAGATTTACTTATTCACTTTGAGAGAGAGAGTGAGAGCTGGGGCGGGGGGGGGGGATTGTGCAGGGAGGAGCAGAGGGATCAGGAGAGAGAATCTTGAGCAGACTCTGCACTGAGCCTGAGACAGGGCTTGATCCCACAATTCCGAGATCCTGAGATCATGACCTGAGCCAAAACCAAGAGTCGGATGTTTAACCAACCATGCCACCCAGGCGCAAAGAACAGAAAGCTTCTCTAAAGTACTTTAAATGAAGAGATTTTTTTTTTCATGTAACAAGTCACTCAAGGGTAGATTTGGTTCTTCGGGCCTTTTTCTTATGTTCATATTCTCAAACTGAGTGCTGAAGCTCTCGTTATAGTATCAGTATTCAAGAGAGGAAAGAGGAAGAAAAAAATGCCACTCAGGTCTTCCTTTGCACTGTTGTCATCCGCAGTCACCCCCAGTAGATGTAGACTTCTGTCTCTTTGGCCATAACTGCGTTACAGGGCACCCCTACCAGTATGGGAGGCTACAAAAGCTAGCATCTTCCCAACCTCCTTATTTGGTAGCAGCAGAGAAAAGAGGAGTTGGGAATGTGCACTAAACCAGGCTTTCTGGTGCTGTCACAGGGGCTTCTCAGAAGTGTTGAAGCTGTGAAAACCTTCCTTCAAATAAAATCTTGCCTGGACGCGTATTTGGAAAAGCTGATAAAAGTGCAGTTGCTTTGGCTGAAGTGACAATGAGGGCTTAGAGCTTTGTGTGGACAGCAACCCCGCTCCCCGGTACAAGGTGTTTCCTGCTTTCTAGTTGTTCGCACCCCTATCACCTTGCAATTAGTACTTAGTGTTCCATCTGGGAGAAACCCTCCATGGGCTTACGCTCAGGAGATAGTTCCCATCTCCCCTGAGGAAGCTGAGGACTCGAGCTCTGCACCCTTCCCTCTTGCGTCCTTGGCAAACCTGAAGCATGGGATTTAGGTTCAGTCAATCAGACATTCTTTCCTGTCTTTGAATGACCAGCATGTGACAGTGTTGGGGGGTGATTGGAGTTCATCTTCCTCTCAGCAGCAATGCCACATGCACCTGACTGTTCTTGCTCTGTGACCTGTGGTTCCAGCTGCCTAGTCCTCTGGAATTCTTCGTTCCTGCCTGTTTTCAAAATCTGGTTGTAGAGTTTCTCAGATCTTCTGTGAGCCTCTGAGTTTGTTTCAGTGCATTGACTTTTGGATTAAGATAGGCAGGGTTAACTTCTTTTGCTTATAGCCCTGGGACATGGCCAATATATACCCTCCCTAGCAGTGGCACAGACAGCTCTGTAGAATGTCTGAGGTTGCAAGGGGCATAGTTTAAAATCTGCTGCCCTAGGATAAATCCCTTGGACTGGAATTAAGGGACAAAGGTACAAATGGTTTAAAGTTTCTTGATAATTATTGCCAAAGAGTGTTCCAAAAGTATTGTGAAAATTTACTTAACCACAAACATTGGGTATTATCGCTGTAACTTTTGCTATTATAATGGCAGGGAAATGGTTCCTATTAGTGTTTTAATTTGCATTTATTTCAGAATATGAAGCTCAACACTTTTCCTTATGTTGACTTATGGTTATATTTCTATTTATGGAAGATGTCTGTTTATTCAGGCTTTATTTTTTCTGTTTACGACATGAACTTCATATAATTCAGATATTCATTCTTTGAACGCTTACTGCAAACATTTTTCTTGGTCTATTTTTATCTGCCTCTTGTTACTTTTCTTCGTACAGAAGCTTTGCATTTTTATGTAGTAAAATCTGTTCATCTTTTCCTTTGTCATTTCTTCTTTTGCTTCAGTGCTTTAAAAGTTACTATTCCTCCAAAGATCTGATAAGTAGTGAATTCAATTTCCTGCCAGTTTTCCCTGTGATTTGGCTTTTATATATTTTATTCTTTAATCTGAGATTTTTTTTTTTTTTTAGTATTGTATGAATCTAAATAATTACATTGGGTTTTAGATTGATAGGCTTTTGTGAACAAACCAAGCCTCTGGGTTTTTGTTTTGCTTTGTTTGGGGTTTTAGTAAATGCAAACAGAACTGTCCAGGGAGCAGGGGCTTGTTATGGAGAGAAGTGTGAGCGAAATGGAGAGAGAACTTTAGACAACTGAGCTAGAAACAAAGAGACAGGGAAGCGCTACATCAGAGATAGAAAAGCTGAAACAGAGTGAAACAGAAACAAAGAGAAGTGAGGAATCAAAGGTCAAGAAGCCAAGAGAGGGAAACGAAGATCTAGTGTAGGAGAGGGCTTTGGACGTCTCTGGGCCTGGAGCTTGGATGGGTGACCACGGAGTGACTGGTAGAGGCTGGGATGACACCACGGGCAGCAATGGAAGGTCTCCCTCTGCCACACTACCCCATCCAGCCTGGGCCTGGGGGGGCCTCACATTCCATCTGGGGCTCCCAATTTCCTCTTCATTCTCCAGTCGGCTCCAGGTCTGGGGATCTCAGCACGTAGAGGAAAATATCTTTCCTCTTCTCCTGCCTGTGGTCTTCCTTCTCTCTGGTCTCCTTTCTGGTCTGCCTTCAGGCAAGCATTCAAGGAAGATCTTGAAGACCAATCATCTACAATGGCCACCCGTGGGGGCTATATAATCCAGATATCTCAGCCTGGCTCGGAAGCCCAGTTATTATCCTGTCTGAGGGGGTAAGTAACTGTGTCCAACAATAAAGGGTAGATCTGGATTCAGACCCTGGTCCCTTCTAATTCCAAAGCTTGCAGTTCTTTACTGTGCATCAAGATACTGGGCTTATCTTACATCTCCACTAGAAAGTATCTTCCCCAACATGCTTTCCTCTTTATCTCTGTTTATCCAGATGTCATTTTCTCATCACTGCCATCTTCCATGTCCTGGAGCTCAAGCTTCATTGAGCTGTAGGCTGAGGCCTTTCTTATAGTCCCATCTTCTACTCTTCCCTAAATAGTATGGTATTTTTGTCTTGTTTCCCCATTATAATCTGGGATGGTGTGTTTTACTTCTTTGGACGTCCTGCCTTACTCGATACTATGCTGCCCAGTTGTTGGGTCATTTACTCGATTGCTCCAAGGAAGAGAAGGCAACCATTAAAGAGATGTGTTATGAAGCCAGCTAAGCTACTCCATGGTGACTGGAGCTTGTTCCCACTGAGAAATTATGAGACGTGATCTGGATCTTCCTAAACAAAGGTGAGGGAACTGCATCCCCCCAGATTGGCTGACGGCTGCTCTGGGAGCAGGGGGTGTGAGATGGGAGTCGTTGGGGGGAGGTGGGTGCTAATTCTCTGAGCTGGCCTGCTGGTAGCAAGAATGGACTTGCACAGTTCAGAAAAATCCATCAGGCAAAGAGATGAAATTCTTGAGGCACTGGGTCCCTGAGTACATTGCAAAGTCCCAGGATATGGGCTGGACTCAATTAACAATGAATGAAAATATCTGCTTCCCCTGACTTTCACACCAGAGTCTTATAAATATTTGACCTTTGTAGTTGTATAAGTGAAAAATAATACTGATGAAGCAAAAATAGTAACTCTGTCATTTTAATTTTTGTGTATAATTCACATTGACTTTTAAAATAATTTCAAACTCAACATCAATGCTTGTTTTTTTTTTTTAAACATCAATACTTCTTTAATTATAAAGGACACTGACACGTTCCAGTAAATGATCACACCCTCATCTCACCCTATAAGTAGGTGTTACTGTTATTTTCGTTTTAAAGCTCCAGAGAAAGAGCAAAGACATTTAGTGACCTGCCCTAAACCATTCAGGCTTTCCTGGTGGGGATAGGATTTGACATTAGATTTTCTTACTTCAAACCCGAGCTCTTCTAATTGTACCCAGGTGTCCTTTGGACAAACTTTTATCTTTCGAACGGGAGAAAACCAATGAGCCCCCTTACCTCTCAGTTTTTCGATCTATAAAACAAAGAGTAGTGAACATTTGTTGTTTGTGTCTCTCCAGCATCCTCTCTCCATTCTTCTGAGAGCATCGCAATGATCAGCTGGGAATTTGTTAGAATAGCCAATTCTTGGGCTTTCCCCCATGGTCTACTGAATCAGAAACTCCTGGGCTAGGCCCCCAGCATCTGTGTTTTAACAAGTCCTCCAGGTGATTCTGATTCATGCTGAAGTTTGAGAAACACTGGCTTAGGGGAAAGAACTTAAATGGTGCCATCTTGCCAACCCCAGGGGAAACCCTGCTTAAGACAAGAGCCATGTAGAGGAAGCACAGCTGAGAGATACAGAGAGTGAAAGGGTCCTAAAGTTACCATTGGAGTCTCCAAGTCTGGTCCAGCCTGAGGTTAGTGCGACAGCTGTATCATGTAGTTATGTGAACCGATAAGTTCTTTTTATTTCCGTCTGAGTTGGGTTTCTCTCACTGGCAACCAAACAGTGAGAGAAACATCCTGATGGTTGAAGGGAACCTTTATTCCTCCTTAAGTCCAAATGGAGAGATTTTCGTTAAGCCTTGGTTGTCAAAGTATGGTACCAGGAGAGGCAGCATCACCATCACCAGGGAACTTGTTAAAAACACAGTTTAGGGACACCTGGGTGACTCAGTCTGTTAGGCGTCTGCCTTCAGCTCAGGTCATTGTCCTAGTGTCCTGGGATCGAGTCCTGCATCGGGCTACTTGCTCAGCAACGAGCCTGCTTCTCCCTCTGCCTACTGCTACCCCTGCTTGTGCACATGCTCTCTCATTCTTGCAAATAAGTAAAATAAAATATTCTAAAAAACCAAACAAACAGTTTATCATGCCCTATTCTATACCCACCGAATCAGGGTCCTGGGGATGGAGCCTGGCAATCTGTGTGGGAGTAAGTCTTCTTGGTGATTCTGATGCCCATTAAAATTTGTAAATCACGGGCGCCTGGGTGGCTCAGTGGGTTAAGCCCCTGCCTTCGGCTCAGGTCATGATCTCAGGGTCCTGGGATTGAGCCCCGCATCGGGCTCTCTGCTCAGCAGGGAGCCTGCTTCCTCCTCTCTCTCTCTCTCTGCCTGCCTCTCTGCCTACTTGTGATCTCTCTCTGTCAAATAAATAAAAATAAAAAATCTTTAAAAAAAAAATTTGTAAATCACTAGAGTGAGACTCCCAGACTCTCTCCCCACCCTCTTATTTATCCTTTTCCATGAAGAAGGTATGCATTATCTAATTAATGGGTTCAGCAGCATGATCTGGGCATGCTCAGTTTAACTCTTCCCTTTGTTTTCTTTGACAGCTTGTTGGACTAAAGGGAAAGGTTCTTCTCTGTTCCCCTAGGTACCACAAGCTGTACAGAGGCAGCTCCTGTAGAGGAGGCCTGCGGTTTTTCCAGCCGTGACTGTAACTCAGTGGTAAGTTTATTCTGGGAACCATGTAGACACGCTCATGTGGTCTCACATCTAAGCCATGTCCTCCAGGATAGCTCTTATCAGTAATAAAGCTGACATTTTTATTTTTAATCTGTTGGTTTTCTGTGTCCTGTTTCTCACTTGGTTCAGAACTTGGGTGAGGAAGAGGGCTGTTATTTATTGGGTTCCCCTAATGCCCAACACTGACTAAAATGGCAAGGGGTGGAGTAGAGGATCTCTCAGGTATCTTCCCTTCTTACACTTAGGGCATTGTATCTCGCTTTCTCTCCAACACTCCTGAGCGCCCCATGAAGAAAACCTTATTTGTTCTCACTAGACCACTGGTATCGCACCTGTGGGAGAAAGAAGTATCCTGTGGCTCATGGGGTACAGGAGGGAAGATTGCGATCGCAAAGCATTTCCTTTCAGTTCTCTCCTGGAACAGTGTAGTTCTCTGGGGCAGGAATGGGGCCTTGAAACCGGTGCATTTTAAAAAGCCTCCTAGGAGCTGCTGTCTGCCTTAGCCTTATTGTCAGGTTCTACCAGCCATCCAACCTAAATCCATGTGGCTGCACTTGAAGTTGTGTCCTATTCTGGAAGCTAGAGATGTTTTAGCTTGTCATTTCAAAGCAAAGACTTCCCATTTTTTCTATTCTACGCTCTTGGTCTTTCACAAGTTCTTCGCAAATCTTTAAGACAGTCATAGTCACGGTCCTGGTAAGGGATGTGGATTAAAGAGGGCTCTGTCTGGGGTTCTATAAACCAGACCTGGGTGCTACAAGAAACTTGATTTTCAGGGTTCAGTCCCCTTACAGCAGCAGGCATGACTCTTTTTGGAAATCTGGGGCAGGAAAGGAAGGGACAAAGCAGCCATCACAGTCCACCTGAGTGATAACAGGACGACAGAGGGATTTTCTATATATTGACCATAATTCTTGTTCTTTCTGAAAGAGTTAATTCCCAGATTATCTAACGAACACTACATTTTACACAGTTAGATTATATATGTACAACCTTGACTCCTGCTTTGCCTATATCATTAAAATTTGTTCATAAAGAGGGGTGTCTAGGTGGCTCAGTTGGTTGAGCCCTGACTCTTGGTTTCAGCTCCGGTCATGATCTTGGAGTCATGGGATCAAGTTCCACTTTGGGCTCTGTGTTAGGTGCAGAGTCTGCTTGGGATTCTGTCTCTTTCTCTCCCTCTGTTCCTCCCCATTCTCTCTCTCTCTCTCTCTCTCTCTAATAAATAAAAAAAGAAAGAAAGAAAAGAAGGAAGGAAGGAAGGAAGGAAGAAGAGAGAAAGAATGAAATATGGGAAAACTCAAAGTAGGAAATAAAACTCTCTTGTGATCTCACTACCTAGGATAACTGAATATCCTATTTGCCTTTCTTTTCATCTGTTCATAATGATTAAGTAGAAAAGCTTTGAGCTACTCATAGGTTCAAATATACACTCTGCCTTGTACTAGATATATGACATCTCTGTGCTTCAACTTTTTTTTTTTTAAATATAAACAGTAATAGAACCCACCTCATATGGTTGCTTTGTGGATTAAATTGGTTAATAGGTTTTAAGTAATCAGCACAATGCCAGGCTCCTGGTAAGTGCTCAGTAAATGGTAGTTATTAAGTATGTGTTTCATATTTTTGTATATACGGATCTGTATCCTATTCTCATATTCCCATACAGATAAACATTATTTTTAATGCCAGGTAGTATTCATAATCATATTGTAGCATCATTTATCTAACCGAGTCTCTGTAGTTGAATATTTAAGTAGTTTTGATTTTTCATTATTTAAAAAAGATGCAGCAGTGGACACTCTTGCTTGATTGTTCCCGGCAGCCACTGCCTGAAAGGGGCAGTGTGACTTTGACCCTGCTCTGTCTCCTAGGTTCTGGGGATCCCAAGACAATGCACTACGTTGAGTCAGGCCCCAAGCTGGGAGACAGAATCTGAGTTCCAGTTGTCCTTCTGCTCTATCTCTGGGGACCACGCTTTTCTATCTGGGCCTCTGTTTCCCCATCTTTAAAATGAGAACTTTAGTGGGAATGATCTCAGAGTACTTTTTCTGCTCTATCCAGGACTCTATGATTCTATAACCATCCTCCGCTAAGCTATGGATTCCTCTGGCTCTGTTGTGGCCTTCCTCAGGGCTGTGTGTGCCCACGCTACAGCGTGTGTTTCAGTTTCTATTCTTAGCAGTGTGATCTTTAAACAAGGAATAGATTTGTGCATCTGTCTCATCTCAGATGCACGCGGCTCCTGCTGGGCTGTTTCATTTTCCACCAGCCATTCATTCACATTAGGAGCAGAGGCCCATTAAGGAAGTTAGTGGATGGTGTGTTTCCATCCACCACGGTAAGAGCAGAACGCTTCCTGATCTGGGGTTTGGCCCTCTTTGGTTATCGGGCCTGGGCTCTGCCTGACTCAGCTATAGATGAGGTCAGGGGGATCTTCATTTCAGCAGTACCTCCTTTCTCACTCCACCCTTAGATCCTTTCTCTGGGATGGGCCAGGGATGGTATTCGGGCAATGGTGGTTTTTAGAGATGGTGAGTCACCAACATTCCAGATGAGAAGGTCATTGTTTGTTCTGAAATAGAGTGGACACGGATGCGTCTACTCTCCTCCAAGAGTTCTCAGCTATGGAGGTGTCTCAGGGTTGCTTTGGGTATTTAAATACACAACTTCTGAGTCTTGGTTATCAAGATGGCAGGTAGGGGAGCCCAGGTCCTTCATTTTAAGATGATCACAGGTGATTCAGATGTGCGTCCCAGCTGAAGAGCACTGGCGGATCATTGTAAGATTGGCAAACACTTAAAGCCCACAAAGACCAGGCAGGTAGCATCCACTGCTATGGGAGGTAATAAGACTGCTCATGACTTTAAAGGACAGAGGCATCCTAGACCTTTTCTCAAGGGCAGCCTGTACTTACCTAGACCCAGTTGTCATATGATAATATTGACCTGATGTTGCTAGATATTCCATTTAATTTTATTGGAAAGAGTTAGAAATCCAGATTTGTTTGTGAAATGTCCTATGTTAAAATATTGATAACTCAATTACATGTTGATAATCCGATTTAAAAAATTGCATTATGCACCAAAACACATCTGCTGGCCAAATCAGGTCTTGAATCTGCCTGTTGAAGTTTCTTGGCAGTCCTTTAGCCAGACAGTCACTTAGCTTAAGCCAAAATGATGCATTCAACAGGTCTCCTGATTGGTAGCATTACACCATCTCTGCGCTGTGAGGCTCTGTGGGATTCTGGATAACACCCGGCTTGGCATGAGGTAAAGTGCTCTAAGCAGGGGAGTCAGAAGACCTGTGTCCTGCTAACAACTTGCTAGGTGACATTGGGAAAGATTCTTTCCCTAGTCACAGGATTTCTTTCGGTAGGGGAAGGGGAATGATCTCTACCATTCTTTCCAAGTTTGTAGGTCATTCTTTTTGTAAAGATTTACATACTTCCCTATTTTATTCCAGCTACTTGAGAAGGAAACTTTCCAGATGAAGATGAAAATTCATCTTTATTTGGCTTGAATGACAATTAGTTCTTTCTTTCCCATATTCTCCTATGTCATCAGTGATTTCTTTTTGTAGAGGTTTCTTTTTGTGTAGGCTTTTGGGGTATTTTCTAAGGGCAAGAAAACATTTTGGAATGGAAGTCTCAGTGGAGTTGAGCCTGTAAGCTTCTTGCTTGCTGCTCACTCAACTTTGAATCAAATAATAGTAATAATAAAAAAGGGAATAGAGATGTTACAGGGGACACCTTGGCATAAAAAAAAAAAAAATTCCTTGATAGGTCAGATAAAATCCTGGAACTGAATCTTTTCTTCCCATGGTTTTATGAAAGTTAAATTCATATACCATAACATTCACTTTAAAAAGTGTATAATTCAATGGTTTTTAGTATATTTACAGAGTTGTGCCACCATCATCGCTCTCTAATCTCAGAATATGTTCCTATCTCCAGAAAGAAACCCCATACCCATTATCAGTCACTCAGCATTTTCCCCTCAGTCTTGGAGATTGCTAATCTACTTTCTGCCTTTATGGATTTTCTTCCTTGGAAACCTTCCATATAAATGGAATTATATAATATGTGCCCTTTTGTAACTGGCTTCTTCCAGTTAGCATGATGGTTTTAATGTTCATCCATGTTGTAGCGGGTATCAGTATCTCATCCTTTTTTATTGCCAAATAAAATTCTGTTGTATGAATATAGCACATTTTATTTAACCACTCATCAGTTGATGCACAGTCAGGTTCTTTCTACTTTTTGGCTAGTATGAATATGCTGCTATGAACTTGCATATACAAGTTTTTTTTTTTTTAATTTTATTTTATTTGAGAGAGAGACAGTGAGAGAGAACATGAGCGAGGAGAAGGTCAGAGAGAGAAGCACACTCCCCGCGGAGTTGGGAGCCCAATGCAGGACTTGATCTCGGGACTCCGGGATCATGACCTGAGCCAAAGGCAGTCGTCCAACCAACTGAGCCACCCAGGCGTCCCACATATACAAGTTTTTGTATGGGCATATGATTTAATTTATCTTGGATCTGTACTGAGGTATTATATAGTTAAGTCCATGTTTAGCCTTTTGAGGAAATGTCAGACTGTTTTCCCAAAGCAGCAGCACCGTGTTATATTCTTACCGGCAGTATGTGAGGGTTCTAGTTTCACCACATTCTTGTCAACAATTGTTATTATCTGGCTTTTTTATCATGGTGATCCTAGGGAGTGTGAAGTAGTATCTCATTGTAGTTTTGATGCCACAGTTGAATCAGTTCCGGATTGTCCTGACCTAGGCTATCCACCCACCCTCCAGCTAATTACTGTGGCTAGTGGAGGTTGATAATCTTAAGAGAATTAGAGTGTACCCTTGCAGCTGGGCGTGGGTGCCATTCATAAACCAGAGGGGAAATTTGGAGATATTATTTGACAGGAGGGAGAAATGGATGACTGGGAGGCAACCGGCACATATTTCCTATAGGATGGGTTTGCTTGCTTGGTTTCAGGAATTGTCCTATACACAGGGATCGTAATGGTGCAGAGTAGGAAGGAAAGAGAATCTTGGTCAGGACTCAGGCATAGAGGTAGCTCACAAAGAGGTGGACTGAAATAGATTCTACCTAAAATAGGCTGGAACTTCAGAAGGCAAGAAGCATAAGCAGGATACTTTGGTCATCTTCTTGGTCCTGAAGGATTATGGGAAATTTTAGGGCTAGGCAGAAATTGAGAGACATTTGTGGGAAGATTAACTGGCACTTTCTCAGCACTTCTTTGAGTCTCCTCTTTCTTTTCTCTCTCCTTTTCCTTCTTCTTTTCACATTGATGATAATATCTGTCATTGAGGTCTTTCTGGCTATGACTGCTGTGTAACAAATATTTTGCTTCCCCTCCTGCAAAAAAATAGGTGTTTAAAACAACCATTTTATACCTGTTTGACCCTGGGCTGGATCCCATGCTGGGGGGAGTGGGGAGGGAAATGCTCTAAAGCACATTACTGAGTCAACTGGCAAAATTGGAATATCAATTTAGATTAGATGAAAATATTCATATCGGTATTAAATTTACTAAAGTTGATAACTGTACCGTAGTTTTATGAGATCCTATCCCTATTCCTAGGAAATATACACTGAGGTACTTAGGGACAAAGGGCCATAATGCCAGTAACTTACCCTTAAATGGTTCAAAAAATTCATTTCTATATATGGATTGTATATAATCAGATATATAACCATAAATTTATATATATATATATATATATATGAAAGAGAGAAATAGGGGGGTAAAATGTTCACAGTAGTGGAATTTGGGTAAAGGTGGTGTAAGGGTATACTTTATACTTTACACATGGAAGTAATTTCCAATTGAAAAAGTGAGAGAAGGACAACCAGTTTACTACTTTATTTTGCTCATGATTTTGTGCATCAGGAAGGGCTGGTCTGGGATCTCTCCTGAAGGTGTCTCAGAGGTCAGGAGTGACTGCCTTCAGGGGAAGGTTCAGCAATGTTGGGTATTCAAGGTATCTCCCGAGGCTGGAAGTTGATGCTGGAGGTCTACTGGAGCTCAGTTGGACCTTTGACTTGCATGCTTACATGTGGCCTTGCTAGCATGGGAGTCTTAGGGTAGCCAAACTTCTTGACTTTGTTTCTCCCAGAGTGAGAATCCCAAGAGAACAGGTGGAAGCTGAATGGCCTCTTCTGACCTAGCCTTGAAAGTTATATAGCATCTTTTCTGCTGTATTCTATCAGTTCCAAGGAAGTCACTAGGAAGTGTCCAAGAACTTGCCCTCATGTTCCAAAATTGCAATAGAAGCTTACTGCATACCAGGCACTGTTTTATGTGCCTTATAGGTATTAACTCATTTGATTCTTGCTGAACAACAACAACAGCAGCAACAAAACAACCCTTATGGTAAGTAGCCTTACTGTCCTTAGGAAAGACAAAACTTGGGATACAGAGTTTCAGTTCTAAACATTAGTGGAAGAGCTAGGATTTGAATCCAGACAGTTTGGCCCCAGACCCTATGGCCTTATCTACTACCTGATACTACCTCCACATAGAGCTGTGATTCCTGCTACATTTGGTTAAACTGACATACACATAGATAACCACTTAAAAAAAAAAAAGATTTCTTTATTTGAGAGAAAGAGAGAGAGAGAGAGAGAGAACTAGTGGGAGGGTTAGAGCAAAGAGAAGAGAGAATGACAAGCTGACTCCCCACTAAGCAGGGAGCCCAAGGTGGGGCTCGATCCCATGACCCTGAGATGAGGGCCTGAGCAGAAACCAAGAGTTGGAGGCTTAACCAATTACACCAACCAAATGCCCCTATAATCCCTTTCAGCTCAGGATCACTGGCACGCAAACTTCCCCAATACATTCCAAATCACATGACATAATTCTTATCTTCTGAGCTCTGACTTTTGCACATGCACTCTCCTTTCTCTGGAATACCTTTCTTCTAATTATTCACCTGTCTCTATTACTTATTCTTCAGATCTTTTAGGAAGCCTTCCTTGACCACTCAACTCTCGGGGGAATGCTTCTGTTATGGGCACACATGCTGCATGGTTCTTAATAGTTACAGTGCTTATCATTATGCCTGATAATTTTGTCGTTGTCCTGGCTGTCTCCCCCACTGGACTATAAGTTCTCTGAGGGCAGGGATGCGGCTTTGTTCAGGAGAGGATCTCTAGGACTGGGTAAGTGCTTGGTATGTACTGTGTCCATAATTACAAACTAACCTCTCACTTACACTCCTCTAGACAATGACCACATATTTCTCACACATAAATGAAGCCACTAGGATGCTCTCCTGACATATACGAAACCTGTCCCATTTACTCTCGTCCATGCACCCTCAATCACTGTGACATCCCCCATGCTCACTCAGTCACTGTCACGTTCCTCCCCTACCCTCCGGCTGCAACCCATCACACACACAACTACTGTGACACAGTTCTGATCCTCAATCACTGTCACACACTATTTTTCACACAATCACGGTCACCATCTGTATTCTTAAAACAGGATATTTACTCTCCTACAAAAACTGAGTTAAGATGACAACAGCTCTATTTTTCACAACGCCTTCACATACTGTATTTTTTCATCCATGGAATCCCTGGCAATCCCTGACATTGCACAGTTATGGTCACACTCCGTCTACTGTCTTCCTCCCGCTCCCACTTGACACCCACTCGTCCTACACGCGCACGCGCGCGTGTACACGCGCGCACAGACACACAGACACACACAGACACATACAGACACACATACACACACTCACTGTCAAGGGATCGGAGGGGTCCGGTTGCGGGGGTCTGAGTCGCCCTCTGTCAGCGCTTGAATCTCACTCCCACACCTTCCACCCTCACCGTCACTCCCGCGCTCCCTCAACTCACTCTCACTGTCGAGGGACGCCAGGGGCGGGTCCGCGGGGGTCTGAGCCGCCAGGGGTCAGCGCCGGAGTCTCAGCCCAGGCCAGCGCGGCCCCGCCCCGCCCGCCCCGCCCCCTCATGCATATGCAGCACCTCAGCCTCGCAGCCCGGCCCCCAGACGGCCATTTGTAGCGGCGCTGGAGGCAGTGTTCGGCAGGCGCTGCGGAGACGTGTGGAGGAGCGCGCGCCCCCCGGCCGCTGCCGCCCCTGGCCCCTGCGGTCCTCCGGCTCCTCCGCGCCTCGGGCGGGACCCGGCCAGCCCGGGCGCCGCGTTGCCGCCCGGAGCGGCCCTCCCGGCAGCTCCCGGCGCCCGGGACCCCCGCCCGCCGCTCGCCCGCAGCCCGCCGGCCGCACACGTCTCCGGAGCCGGGCCTAGGGCGGGCGGCGGCTCGGCGTGGCCGGGCGGGCTCGGCGGCGTCCCCATGGCCGCGGCCGGCTGGCGGGACGGCTCCGGCCAGGAGAAGTACCGGCTCGTGGTGGTCGGCGGAGGCGGCGTGGGCAAGTCGGCGCTCACCATCCAGTTCATCCAGGTGCCTGGAGCGGGCCTGCCGGGGGCGCCGGGGCGGCGGCGGGCGGGGGCTCGCGCTACCTGTGGCGGGGCGGCTGCCGCGACCCCGCCCCAGAGGCGGGTCGCCCCTGAGGCGCGGCGCGGGCCGGGGGCGAGTTGGGGGCGGGGGCGGTGGTGCGGGCCGGGCTCTGCCCTCCTGCCCTGCGGCCGTGGCGCCGCGCTCCTGCCTGCCCGGCGCCCTGTTCGGCGTCCGGGGAGTCGGGCTTCTCAGGAATGTGTCCGGGAGGGCGGAGCTGGCAGGGTGGGAAGCGCCGATCCACCTTATCGCTCCGGTCGGGGCCGGGGCCGAGCCTCCCGGGAGGCTGCGCCGCCGCGCCGTGCTTCCTGCCCCGCTGCTGGGTCTCGGGGCGTCGGGTGCGGGGCTGCAGCCCCTCGCGCTGGGCTTTCAGCCGCTGCGGCCGCCTCCTGCACCGTCGGTGCGATCGCGGTAGCAACTTGGCCGCGGCTCCGCGTGGTCTGCGGGTTTCTCCGAGCACGCTGAGCCCGAGCTGCCGGCTTCGAGCTGTATGTTTCTCTTTGTGTCTGTTTGTGCTTTTCTTTTAAGTAATCTCTTAGGTACTATGTCCGGGTGGGAGTGTGTGATCATGCCCGAGGGAAATGGTGGCTTCGAGGAAGTTAAGAATGTTCTCCGATAGGGGTGAGACCATTTCCTAGGAATTCCTGGTGCCTTCCTGCTTCTCTCTTTGCCAAGGTGAAGTTTGGGATGGGCCAGGCTAGGAGATGACTGACCCGGGCGTGCCTTCCCTATCTGTTCCAACTACCCACTCCTCCACTCCCAGCTCTCTCTGGTTGGTAGAGGCGAAAGTCAGAGCTTGTGGTAAAGAAGAGGGCGGTGGAATTCTTCATTCTTAGGATTTGCTCTTGTTAAGAGGTTTGAGTGATCTTTTCGGGGGATTTTGAAAATGAGAAACCCAGATGTCTCTCTGCTTTTGTCAACCTAAAAGGTGTGGCATATGCCGGGAGAGAACGAAGGTACCCCTTTATAACAGTAACAAAGATATTCTTACTATATTAAGAATACTGTTAAGATGCCTCGGTGAAGAATTGATTTCTGGTTTCCGTTTCATCCATCTGTTATCAGCTGGGATACATGAATGGCTTGTTTCAATTTCACTTAACGTTTAGAGTGACGTTAAAATACAGAGTACTGTTAACATAAATATGATTGTTACCTTTTACGTTGACTAAATGAGCAATAATTGCTGTTAAAATATTTCAAGGGGTTAAAAACTACTGCTACAACCTTTTTGTCCAGGAAGAGATGTTTATGTAATGAGCATTTACAGTATGTTCATTATTAAGTGGGTTTAAAAAAAAAAAATCACACCGAGTAAGAGGTGAGATTGGTTTAAGTTTAGCAGGCTGCAGAATCAGGGATATTGTCTTGTTGCTATTTCGCTAGGGCCAAGAGAGATTTTAACTGATGGCAAAGCAAAACAGTTTATACCTTAACCTTTCTTTGGAGACTGTACTTGAGGGGCTGGCAGTGGTGGTGAGGAGTGAGAAAAGAATCCGGGGTTCCAGTATTAGTAAAGTGTCACCTGAAAGGTTAAACTACACATACGTAGGTCCTTTGTGGAGGAGGGACTATCTGAATATACTTAAATATGTAAGTTATTTAATTAAGGTATTGGAACCTTTTATTTTTGGGAAATAGTTTCAGAAACTGCTAAGATAACAGTAATTGCTGTTTTAAAAAATGATTCTCTAGAATTCTTCTGTTAAAGAAACATCTCCTTTATGAATAGTACTGTCCTAGATGGTATGAAAGAAGTAAATGAGCCGTGTATGGATGAGAAACACACACATGTATACATGGAGAAAAAGTGAGCTTTGAGTCAACGTGTTTATCTTGCTCTGTCATTTATTGGTTGTGAGAACACTGCCAGAATATTCAGCTTCCCTGAGTCTCCACTTAATCATCAGCAAAAGGGATAGGATCACACATTGTTTATTATCTTTTGAATTATGGGAGTGTCCTTAGCACTCTTGTGGGTCACATAGTGTGTGCTCAGTTAATGATGGCTATTAGTGTAAGTGTCTATGTATATAATTTTGTATCACATTTAAATGCAAAGGGAATTCAGAATTGGGGAAAAGTCAGTTTGGGAAGAATTGATAACAGTACTGTATAGGCTTGGTGTTAGGGAGAGAGTATGTGAGTATGGGGGAGGTTATATGCTAGTTGGGAGAGAGAGAAGGCAGGCAGGCAAGGAGGGGAGTGTGAGAGGCAGATAATCTGGAGCCAGTGAAAGGGACCAGTACGCTCCGACTCTGAGGGGGCTTTTGCAGAGGTAGAAGCCAGTCCACCTGGGTGCAGTCTCAACTCTACCACTTGCTGCAGTATAATCTTAGATAAATTTCTTAATCTCTCAGTATCTCAATTTTCCCCATCTGTAATCTGGGGAAATACACAGTACCACATACTCTTGTGGTGAAAATTAAATGAGTTGATCTATGTCAAGGACTTAAAACAATGCCTATTGTATAAAAAGTCTACAGACATTATTGTTGTTATATTAATCTTATACTATGGAGCTAAAGTGACTATTTATCATCTACACTTAATAGAACCACTATTTATTGTCTGACTCTTGGGAAATTAAAATTCATTCTGCTGTGATTGTCTAGCAGTGGTAATTGGAGAGGAGATGGCAGGAGGATAATAATCTTAATAAGTGGAAGTCAGTTCTTGTTGTAGGAGATCAGGATGACACAAATTGGTTTTATTTACTTTTTAAGTCTTCTGAAATGACACTTTTTAGGGTTCAGTATATATTTTTCTCTTATATAATCTTGAGCAGAAAAAATACAGTAAATTGGGGAATGGAGAATTTAAAAATGACTTTGTCTTTAGTCTTGACTTTCTTTAACCTTAGATGTATTGGGACCTATGCATATGAAGAGCTGCAAAATAGGAAATTAAGGCAATAATTGCTTAATTGAGGTGCCTTTTCCTCTTTTAAAAATGAATTTAGCAAATCATAAAGTGTATAAAAATGTTAAATATGTGGAGTTAATGTTTCTGTTGTTCATAGTTTTTTGAAAAATGTTTTAAGTTTTGTTGGTAAATAGAATACCTAAATGATGAGTAAATTGTAGTTAGGAAATGATCTTAACATTTTACCAAGTGAAATGGAGAGAGTTTGGCGTATCTGGATTCTAGGTCTCTCTACTCACGTGATGCTGGGGAATCTCTTAATCTTTCAGTCTTTTCAAGGCTTTAGTTTTATTTTTCTCCATAAAATGTTGAGTTTGGGTGAACAAATCTCTGTGCTTTTGAAATTCTGGGTTCTTATTTAGTTAGCTAGCTATGTGTCTTTAGTCAAATATCTTGGGTTCTCTGAGTCTCCTCTGAAAAGGGAGACTAATAATAGTATCTTTAGGGTTTTTGGAATAAATACAATAGCATGGCAAATCATTCAGCACAGTGCCATCTATAGAGTAAGTTAATAATAATTGTTACCTGGTATTATTTGCTGCTATTATTATCTTGTTCTTCCAAAACAAAGTTTGTAATTTCTTCATTTTTGCTCGACACATAATCTGGTCTCTTAAGGCTTCAGCACTCCCTACCTCCCACCCCAACCTCAGATTCCCCTCTTCACATTGTGTGGTCTTTAGGTGATAAATGTTGATCCCGTTTTGAGTTGGGGAAACTTCTTTTTATCAGTTGCAAGTTGATTTTTGGGAAATTTGGAGTATTATTGGGGTTTTGGGTTAATGCTTTACCTGCTAACTCTCAAAAGAGAACACATGTGTTTTACAGAATTAGAGGAATTTCCCAGCTTATAGGCTTTGTTTAGCATCCTTACTTTATTGAGCAGTGTGTCAGATTTTGAGGTGTGTGGGAGATAGTTGATTGCTCACGTGTTGAGTTTTAGTCAGTTTTACAATCTGTTAGTCTGGACCTGACTCAGACCTTGCTTTTTACTCAGAGTTTGTCTTTTCTCTGAATGCTTTTTCATGGACTTTTCCTGGGGCAAAGATCCTAGAAGAGATTTCAGGACTCATTATGTTATAGTTTAACTGGTCCACGTGTGAAGGGCGTAAGTTTAGGTTCCAGAATTGGTCCTCTACTGCAACATCTTGAAGACACTCTGCAGTTGTAAGTCATATAAAATAACTCATGTCTGTGAATCTGAAACTATAGGTTTATCTTTTTGTGTGCATCTATTGCTTTACATTTTCAGAGTGATTTACAAATGAATTCTTGGTATTGACAAATAAGGCACCTCTGCTGATGGTGGTATTTATTGGAGATTATTTTAGTAACACCAGAAGTGGATCTGCGGATAGCTCCTGCAAAGAAGTGGTAGGCATGCAAGGAAGAGGATGGCCACTTCTGTTAGAGGAGAAGCAGAGAAAGTCTAACCTGAGGTCTCTTAAAACTCACTCTTACTCATTCTAACATGTGTGCGTCTCTAATGGGATAGGGAAAGTTGCAGCAGTGTAGTGGGGACATTTCTGTTGAATAGGTCAAGAATCCTGTTTTTCCCCTTGATATAATACCATTAGAAGGCAAAGTGATGATGATAGGCAGCTGCCTACTGGGATGAGATTTTTAATTCACTTGTGAGGCTGAAATGTGGGTCTTTGCAAACTTTGAAGTAAAAGTAGTTGTTAATTTGGTTGGGAATTAAACTGGTAACTTTAAAACGGGGGACTGGGTGGGAAGAGAGACTTTTTTTTTCAAAGATTTTATTTATTTGATAGAGAGCTCAAGCAGGGGCAGTGGCAGAGGGAGAGGGAGAAGCAGGCTCCCCACTGAGCAAGGGAGCCCCGAGTTGGGCTCCCTCCCAGGACCTCTGGATCATGACCTGAGGTGAAGGCAGAACTCAATCAACTGAGCCACACTGGTGCCCTGAAAGGAGATTTTTTAAAAAGCAGTATTGCTTTTTTAATTTTAAAAGTTCCTTTTAATTTTTTCTTTCTTTCTTTTTTTTTTTTTTTGGCATGGGGAGGGATAGAGGGAGAGAGAGAGAATCTGAAGCAGACTCCCTCCTGAGCCTAGAGCCCATCCCAGGGCTTGATCTCACAACCTTGAGATCATGACCTAAGCCAAAATTAGAAATTGGACTCTTAACCGACTGAGCCACCTAGGAGCCTCTGAAGGTTCCATTTTCAAAGTAATAGATCATAAAATTGAAACAGATTTTCTGATGCTGTACAAAGATTTCCTCTTCCTTTCTTTCCCTCCCTTCCTTCCTTCCTGCCATCCTTCCTTCCTTTCGAGGAAAAACAGAAGTGTCTTTAGAGTAGTAGTTCTGTATGCCCTCCTTACTGAAAAGTGACCGTGAATAAAACACTTTCACACTGTCAGTAGACATTGTGGAGTTAATAGTGAATCTTCTGGCAAGGCCTTGATCTTGAATTACTTTGGGCAGAGTTGCTGAGTCTGTGTTTGGGATTGAAACTTAGTTTAAAGTAATGTCCTTGGTAGACCTTTGATTTATTTTTACTTTGTAAAGAGAAACAGCTCTCAGGCTTTTATGAGAAAGACAAAGATTTATATACTCACTTATTTTTATGGCTCTAAAAGAAACAAATTTAAGTTGTCTAAAATTAGGCTACTGGAGACATAGAATGAGTTCCTTGTCACCTTATAAATTATATTTTGTTTTTAGTGTTTTACAAAAGCAATGTGATTGTTTATTGGCTACATAGCATTAAATTGTAGTTTAATTAAAAATATTACAGTCACAAAAATTGTTGTTTGTATATATTAGTAGTTTAATATTGCCCGCCAACTTATCTTGTCACCTCATTTGGTGATTATTTTCTTCTAGGAGAAAGAGCTTTGTATACAAGTAAGTACATGCTTAGTAGTTGAAGTATGGATATAAAAGTCAAAGTAACATCCAATGTTGCTTTAAAAAAAAAAAACTTTACTCAGATTTTCCGGATGCTAACATATTTTATAAAATAACATGTTTTACCATATTTGTTTTTTATCTTCCCAATCTATGCTGTTTTATTTAAAATCATTTGAGTGTAAATTGAAGACAGTGACCCCTTATTTTTAAGTCTCTTCATGTATATTTCCTAAATACAAGGTCATTTGCTTATATAAACATAGTGTACAACCAAAATCAGATATTAACATTGATATATTATTAAGCTAACATGCAGAGCTTTTTCAGATTTTGTCTGTTGTCCCAATAATGCCCTTTATAGCATAAGAAAATCTCTGATTATGTACCGCATTCTGTTTCCATGTCTTTAATTTGGAGCAGTTTTTTAGTCTTTGTGTTTTAGGACATTGACATTTTTGAAGAGTGGAAGTTATTTGTAGAGTTCCCTCAATATGAGTTTGTTTCCTCATGGGTAAATTTGGCTTATGCATTTTTGGGGGGGCAGGAATGACACAGAAATAATGAGTTGTTCTTAGTGCACTGTATCAGGAGACATATAACAGATGTAGATTTGACTGTATATGTTTACCTTTTGACTTAGTTATCCCAGATCTAGGAATTTACCCTGAAAATACACTTCCACGAGTATGAAAATACACATGTATAAGCTTACAGCATTGTTTGAAATTTAAAAAATTAACAATTTACAGAATAGGAGAGGAATTGAATAAAATGTACATTTACCCAGTGGAGCATTATGTACCTATTAAAAAAATAAGAAAGTTCTCTATGAACTGATAGGAAGTGCTTTCCAGGATAAATTGTTCAGTGAAAAAAAGTGCAAAAGTATCTACAGTATAATGTGCAGTGTAAGAAAGAAGGGGAAATAAGAAGGTAGGTATTTTCAGCACTGAGTGGGTAAAGAAGAGATTAATGAGATTGGTTAGCCATAGAGAGTGGGTAGGAATGAGGGGGAAAGGGTAGAGAGAATGGAGTTGGTGACCTTTCCAAGGATACTTTGTGACTTTTGGAACCATGTTTAATGTTTCACATACTCAGTCCATAAACAGCAGACACCAGTACAATCAAGTGATGAAGAAAAAGGCCACCCTAAGGTGGAATACAAACAAATAAATGAACTGAACCTAATTTCAGATGAGTAACATAACCACACCAAAGGGGGGAAAAACCCTAACTTTTGAACTTGGTGTTTGGACTATGTCCTCAGGATAAAGACAGACAGTACTTGAAACAAACATTGAACTCTAGTTAATAGGCTGTGTGTGTGTGTGTCGCAGAGGTATGGGTTTTCAATTCTGAAATGATTTTTTTTTTAAAGATTTTATTTATTTATTTGACAGAGAGAAAGATCGCAAGTAAGCAGAGAGGCAGGCAGAGAGAGATTTTATTTATTCATGTGACAGAGAGCCAGTGAAAGAGCACAAGCAGGGGGAGCAGCAGGTAGAAGGAGAGGGAGAAGCAGTTCCCCACTGAGCATGGAACCCAATGCGGGACTCGATCCCAGGACCCTGAGATCATGACCTGAGCCGAAGGCAGTGGCTTAACCCACTGAGCCACCCAGGCGCCCGCGAAATGATTTTCTATACTAAGATTAAGCAAATAAGTAAATACATTTTGGAAAATGGGAGCCAACTTTCTCACTGTTTGTTCTCACTGTGGAAAGGGGGAAGGTTAGCATCAACTCTGATTCTTGTTTAGAATTGAAGATATTGGCATAAATTCATGGTTTAAAAATTATAGATGCAGAACTAGATGCATATGAATACATATACATTCATCTGTGCATCTTTTTTCTAGTGCTCTCTGCTAAGAGTGCCTAGAAACAGTGACTGGGGCACCTGGGTGGCTCAGTGGGTTAAGCCTTTGCCTTCGGCTCAGGTCATGATCTCCAGCGCCACACTGGGTTCCCTGCTCGGTGGGGAGTCTGCTTCTCCTCTCTCTGCCTGCCTCTCTGTTTACTTGTGATCTCTCTGTCAAATAAATAAAAAAATCTAAAAATAAAATTTAAAAAAAGAAACAGTGACTCCCTATTAGCAGTGAAAATACCTAGTACCACATCTTGGTTTCTCAATACCATTCTTTACTAACAGGAACCTTAGAGTTAGGGTTAGGCCAGGGAAAAATAGAAGATGAGCTTGAAGTATCATGTAGAGTCAGAAAGTAGGGAAGTGCTAAAAAACCAAAATGATGGTGACATGTTAAAGAGACAGCCAACCCAGAAGGACTCCCGTTGGCTAATTTGGGGACAATATAACAATTATAGTAATTGGTTACTATCCATAAAGTAGGAGTCTGTGAATCCTTAGGGATAAATAAAAAAATGAAGGAGGAAAGGAAGTTCTTCCTTAAGAAATCTGATAAGCTCAGAGGCAATGGTGAATTAGGAAATCACTATTTGGCCATCATAACAATTGATTTGAGTCAGAATCATAAATAGATGTTAGAGCTAGTGGATTTTAGGGTAGCTGGATATTAATATAGTTTTAAAGTACCTGTCCATGAGATATTATTATCAAGAGAAAATAGTAACCACAGTGGGGAAGCCTGGCTTACATCCATCACCTTGACCAAGTGACTGAAACCAACACTTCTGATGTTGCTTTAGGTAATGATATTAAGCAGTTTGTTTACTCAGTTATGTTAACAAAATCTGGTTTTCATTATCAGTGTAGCTAGGTGCTGAATGAAATTAAACTCAAAGAAACCAAGTTAAGACAAAAAGGGGACCAACTTTCTGTTTAAGGAGATAATTTCTGCCTAATTTTCTAGCCAGGTATCTTTTGAGAGAAGGGTTGAAAAATTTATGTTGGATGACTACTGATTTTGGCCATGATCTTTAGCGTAATGACCTCCCTTTGCACTAATCTTGTATTCATAAAATTTTTCCCCCTGTGCTCTGTGGTAGATTTGAATGGTAGATTCTCTTGCTTGCTCGCTCTCTTTTTTATGACTCAGATTTACCTTAAAATCATTCATAATCTTAGGACACCTGGGTGGCTCAGTTGGTTAAGTGTCTGCCTTTGGTTCAGGTCATGATCTCAGGGTCCTGGGATCAAGTTCTACATTGGGCTTCTTGCTCAGCAGGAAACCTGCTTTTCCCTTTGCCTGCTGATCCCCTTCCTTGTGTGTTCTGACAAATAAATAAAAATCTTTAAAAAATTATTCATAATCTTAAACATATTTAATTAGAAAAAAACAGAATGATAGTGTTTTATTCCCAGTTATGGGAAATGAGGAATTTAGCACTGTTTGCACCTATTCCTGTCCCAAATTTCGTGTCCTTATTATTTAAAGATGCCAATAGTGTGTGTTGCAGGGTTTTAAAAAGATTGGGTTTTTTTGTTTTGTTTTTTTTTTTTTTGCATTCTAATTTGCTATTATAATAGTAAATAATAATGGTATTAATCCCTTTCTTATGAAGGTTTATTGCTTTTATTTGCCATTTGTATCATTCTAACTGGTTTCAGTGCTTATAATAGACTTTATCAACAGCTAGGTTTTTTTGCCTTTTTTTTTTTAAGACTTTATATATTTTTTTGACAGAGAGAGATCACAAGTAGGCAGAGAGGCAGGCAGAGAGAGGGGGAAGCAGGCTTCTACTGAGCAGAGAGCCCGATGGGGGGCTCCATCCCAGAACCCTGAGTTCATGACCTGAGCCAAAGGCAGAGGCTTTAATCCACTGAGCCACCCAGGCGCCCCGTCAACAGTTTTTATTTTGAATTGGGATTTACAGAATACTTTCGAGTGCTTTTTACTGAAACAATACCCAAGATATTTACTTTTGCATGATAAATGATGATTTGGCTGGATGTAAAAGTATTGGGCCCCAGCATTTTGTATTAAAATAATAGAGGCATATCTTTGTTTTCCATTTCTTTACCTTTATTTGGCTGACTGACCTCAAGTTTCCATTCTGCAGGAATAACTTATTTTTTACTTGCATACTTGTAACCTTCTTTCATCATTCAAAATGATTCTGATTATTATGAGAAGAACTTTTTCTCTGTTCACTAGTATTCCCTGGAAAATGATGAAACACTCTCAGGTCTGGGAAGGTTTTCTTTTCCATTTTTATTCATTTTCTCAGTTATCTTAAGAAATACTTACTATTTATGCATTGATTCTCTGAAATCATACCATATTGTGTTAAGTTAATCAGCAAAAAGAATAAGATAGTCTCCATCTAGGAGAATTTGTTAAATTTGCCTTCTGTATCACTGATGAAATTTTCTGGATGTGAAATGTAATTACTGTCTCAAACCAATTTAATGCCCTTGATATCTCAGTCTGATACTAACCAGTGGTAATATTCTCTTGTTTTTTTTTTTTTTTTTCTTAAGGGCACAAAACTATTTTCTAAAGTTTGTTACTGTGTAAGGAAATAACTTTTTCCAGGGGAGGAGTTTGTCCTTGTGTGGTAGAATATGTTTTTAAAAATGTATTAAAAATGTAACTGTTCTGGTGTTGGGGGTGAAAAACTGACTATTTTTCAGAATTGCCTTGGGAGACTTTGATTCCCAGTCTTTTTTGATGCTGAAAGGCAGGGAGGTTGATATGAGGGAGTGATAATTTTTGGAGTATCAGCAGGATTTCAACAGATGTGAAATTCTGTTAAGCCCACTATGACATGCAGTTAATTTGGGGGTTTTCCTGAGAGGTATAATTTTGGAGAATTAGAGATGGTTAAAAGGGATAGTTTTCAAATTTATTTACCCTTCAAGGCTAAGCTTTCTGCTTTGAGCCACTGAAGAGGCTGGGGAGATTCTGAGTGTATGTGTGCGTGCTGTAAAATGAAGATCAAGGCAGAGGTTTTTCTTGCTGTAGGTATAGAAATTGAAATGGCTTAGAAGAAAAAGAATCCTTTCTTTAACGTTAGCATGTGCTTGTGTGTGTGTGTCTAGTCTGAAGTATGCTTATTTTGTATTGTGTTGTGTATAGATGTCTTTTTATGATTTCATACCTAAACTTTTTGTTTTTGTTTTTTAAATTAAAAAATTTTTTTCTCTTATTTTTTAAATTTAAATTTAATTAATATATAATGTATTATTAGTTTTAGAGCTAGAGGTCAGTGATTTCTCAGTCTTATATAATACCCAGTGCTCATTATGTCATGTGCCCTCCTTAATGTCCAGCACCCAGCTACCCCATCCCCCCAGCAACCCTCAGTATTGTGCTTTTTTAAAAAAATGAGATTGATTGCCATCAGTTTTTCACAATAGTACTTTAGATAATTTATATGTTACAATGTGTATTTTTAATGGTATTGCAAAGAATTTTAGTGAGAGATTTTCCAAAATATTTGCAGTATCCTTAATGATTTGTGGAAAGGCATTACAGGACTGATTTTGCATGGTGTCCTTTGATATGAAATTTTATACTTTTCATTTTTAGATAATTTTAATTTCAGTTTGGATATCTCCTTAATTTTTAAAGTAAATATTTGACGAAGGATTGAGTAGATCCTTTTGTGGACTTCTAGCTTTTTTGGGCTGTGGTCAAAGTACATGACCTGTAAATTCTGTTTTGGAATATTAAGGATTTTTAATGGCCAAACATACCATTAATTTTTGTAAATATTCCAAGAACATGAGAGAACAGTATTCATTTGTAGCTTGTAAGGTGCAAAGTTTTATTCAAATCTATTAAAATGGAATTTATTATATTATTCAAATCTTCTGTATCTTCCCTTTTTTCTTATCTAATCTGTGAAACTCTGAAATACATTTATTATAACATAATATCCCATAAAAACTGCATTTTATTTTATCTCATATTTCTTACCTTGCTTTATTTTAATACTATGTCATTTGTATATAAAATGTTATTATTGAATCTTTCTTTTAAAATTAAATATTAAGGGGCGCCTGGGTGACTCAGTGGGTTAAAGCCTCTGCCTTGGGCTCAGGTCATGATCCCAGGGTCCTGGGATCAAGCCCCGCATCGGGCTCCCTTCCCAGGAGGGAGCCTGCTTCTCTCTCTCTCTCTCTCTGCCTGCCTCTCTGCCTACTTATGATCTCTGTCTGTCAAATAAATAAATAAAATCTTTAAAATAAATATTAAAAATATTGAATTTAATATATTTTTTTATTTTTAAAGATTTTTTTTTTATTTTTTAAAGATTTTATTTATTTATTTGAGAGGGAGAGACCGTGAGAGAGAGCATGAGCGAGGAGAAGGTCAGAGGGAGAAGCAGACTCCCCTGGAGCTGGGAGCCCGATGCGGGACTTGATCCCGGGACTCCGGGATCATGACCCGAGCCGAAGGCAGTCATCCAACCAACTGAGCCACCCAGGCATCCTGAATTTAATATTTTTAAATATTAAAATTCAGTAGCATCTTGTGTGGAGTTTAACCTTGATTTTGATTTTGTGAAATTATGTTGCCATTTCGCTTTTCTGGTTGTATACATTTACTTCATTTATATTTTACATTTCTTTTTTGATCGTTTTTTGGTAAGCTTTTGAGAACAGTACTTAATGTGATCTTTAAAGGTCAGATTTGAGAGTCTTTGTCTTTTAGTAGGGAATTCAGCCCATTTACATTTATTGTATAATTTGATTATGTATTTATGAAATAATCTAGACAAATTTGTTTTTATCCTTTTCATATTTTCTTTCTTAAAATTTTTTATGTAGGTGTAATTAAATTTGTTTTTATTCTTTTATTTCCCCTGCATTGAGAATATAAATGTAGAGATTATTTTAAAACTAGAGGTTGTTTCTGTGAAACTTACTCCTTGTGGTTGTTTTTGTCATAGTTGTATTCAGTCTATGAATGAAACACCACAGCTGCCATGTTTTTGTTTTTTAAAAGGATTTCCTAGACCTGGAAAAATTCATGCTGCTTATTTGAGAAAAGACAGCTTGAGGTAGTGCAGAGAATCCTTTCTGTGAGTCAGGATTTATTTAGATCTTGGTTTAGCCACTATATGACTATGGTTTTGGACATGTTAACCATTCTGTGTCTGATTCACTTATGCATCATTGTTTTCAACTCTGTAAAAACTAGAATGTTTAAAATAAGTATTTTAGTAGAGGATTTTATTTATTTATCTATTTTTAATTTAAAGATTTTGTTTTTTTGAGAGAGAGACTAAGCGAGCGAGCGAGAGAGAGGGAGAGAGAGAAAGAGCCCACACGAGCGTGAGATCACACACAAGCTTGGAGAGAAGCAGAGTCCCTGCTGAGCAGGGAGCCTGATTCAGGGCTCAATCCCAGGGCCCAGAGATCATGACCTGAGATCATGACCTGATCCGAAAGCAGATGCATAATGACTGAGGCACACACCCCAGTAGAGTATTTTAAAGATTTGGAATATTTTGCCTGAACGTTTGCCGCTTAGTTGTATTTGTTTGTAAATTTTATATTTTATATTTTGAAAGTCATAGACCAGGAATACTTTTGTTACATAGAAGTAATCATATAGCAAAATATTAGTTAATATTTATTGTTAGTATTAGGTCTTAAACAAGATATAGTAAATAGTTGGGGGAAAAAAGGGGTCTTAAGAAAGATGAGTTGTATCTATTATGGTTACATAGTCGCTAATTACTGAAGAGGACAAAATACCGAACTATTTTTCATTTTGGATTTCAGAGTGTCTCTGTAATTAAAAGATTATATATAGCCTATGTACATTTTAATTGAATCTTGAGTTTTAGGAATTTTAGTAGTTGATCCTAAAATAGGACTATCTTCTCCAAAGACTATTTTCAATAAAACTGAATGCTATGGATCAACTACTAAAATTCAGTTTTATTGAAAATAGTCTTTGGAGAAGATAGTCCTATTTTAATTTCTTTGCAGAAATTCTGACTCAGGAAATGTAAAACAGCCTGAGAGTAAGGTCTTAAGATTTATTACTTTTGTCTTATTTCCTGGTGGGTTTTCTTTTAATGCCTTGTTTTTGGTTAAATGATGACATGTGGTTGAGATTACAACAGTCAGCAATTTGTTAGCTAAAAGGAAAAGAACAGTAAGCAAGTAGTTGAGTCAAACTGCAAAAGAAGTTTTGTGATAGATACAACATTTTAGAAATCTTGTAGAAACGATACATGACCAGGAAATTTGTAATTTTTGTCCCTTTTGTCTCTGAAATTAAGGTGTGTCAGTAATGTAGGGAAATTCTCCTTATGTGTGTGTATGCATGTGTGCAAGCATACACAGGTGTGTATCTTACTCACTAAGAAAAGAGTGAATTTAAGTTTAGAGAGGGGTTCATGGGTTTTTGGAATGAAAAAATGGAGATGAAATATAGAACAATGGACTAGGTCTGTGATAATATAATGACTTACAGATGCTTAAATAAATGGTTATAGTAGCTTAATTGAGTACTACGTGAATTTATTGCTTTCATATACTGGCATAGAATTTCCCTGCCAAACTTGTTTTGAATTAGCTGCTTTTAACTATCAAATAACTTAATCTTAACAATTTCTATAATTGCTGCAGTGTTATATGGTCAAACACATCATTTGGTTGAAACTTAAGAATGGAGTAGAAATTGGTGAGATTATGTATCAGTAATACAAATTTCATCAAACATTGGGTTTTGGGATTATTTTCTTACCATTATAAAGTCTGATAGGTTCTGCGATCATAATTTTAGCGGGTGTTAAAATAGTATGGAAAATTTTGTTATAATGTTAAATTGTGAGTCTCAGTTAATTTTACCTTTAAAGACACTGATGTTTTGTATATTTTTTCTCCTTCCTTAGTTGCAAATTATGTATTTACTTAGATTTCTGTGTAGCAGTTTCAGGAAGGAGCCATTGGCTGAGCTGATTAGTCAAATGAAGTTGTCTGACATGGGTTACTTTAGTTTGTGGTTTAAGATGAACAGTACTTGGTGCACAGCTGTCGCTCCAACAGCTTTGTTCCAGCTGTCTTACTGGCCTGTCACAAAATACCCCACATTCCTTTTTTTTTTTTTTAAATGGAACCCCTTGTAATATTCTATACTTTATTGCTTAAAATGGATCCTACTAATTACTTTAAGGACTTATTCATTTTTATGCCTATCCATAGCTGTTTATTTAGAATGGTGCTAAAATGGATTATGAATAATAGATTTAAGCCTTGTCATATTTATAATTTTTGGTTAAAGTTGCAGTTGTGAAATATTTGTACAAGTAGTTAACATTGAAAATAGCACCAAACTTAAATAATGTCCTCAAATACATAGTTGAGTATTTAAATAATGAAACTGCTCTCATTTCTTATTTTAACCTTGACTTTATATTAATAAGTTTCAGCAGAATTGTAAGGTGAAAAACCATAATATGGTTTATAAAACTTGTATAGTACTTACATAGGTGGAGTTTAGTTTGTGGGTTATTTTTTTTTTTTTTAACTATTTTATTTTTACCTAATCTCTACATCAACATGGGGTTCAAACTTAAAACCCTGAGAACAGCAGTTGCAGGCTCTTTCAACTGAGCCAGCCAGGTGCCCCTAGTTTGTGTTTTTGAGAAAGTGGGTTGGACTTGATTCAATTCATTTTACTATCTTATACTGTAACCAAATTATAATATGGTTTCAAGTTTTGTTTTGTTTTGTTTTTAATAAGGAACAGGGACCTATGCAGAATATTTTATATCGATAATGTCTGATGTATACTGAATATATTCTGTGTGTTAGATGTCATGCTGTAAACTTTACCAGCATTGCCTCATATAGTCTTTATAGCTTATTGTTTCTTTTTTTTATAGCTGTGGAAACTGAGGCTCAGAAGTTAAATATGTTGCTCAGGATCCCACAATATGGCAGAGATGTGACTTGAAGCTATATTTTCTGAGTGCGAAGCACCTGTGGTTCGTAAGGGCTACATTATACTACCTTGTCCAAATTAAATACTTTTATTTGATTAGTTACCTTAATAAGTCTTTGAGGTCCCCCCTCCATTTTTAAAAAAAGGTTAGGTTCCTGAAGCACTCTCCATTTAATTGAAATTAGAAGAGCTGGGATTGAATAGGGAGTAAAATTTGGTTTAACGTATTGCCTTGCTGCCCTTTCTGCTCCCCTGCCTCTTTGTGATCCATGTCCCATTACTCCTGTGCATGCTGCCTTGACTGCTGCTCTCTCCAGACCTGGCAACCCCCAGGCACCTGTGCATACTTATTTGAAACTCCTGCTCTTACACCGCATATTATGTCTGGAGAAACACAGTCTCATCACACTTAGTCACAATCTGTGTGAAGTGCACAGCAACAACTCTTCGGAACCTCTGTCCTTTACCAAGTATGCCCTTTTATCTGACTCATTCTTAGTCATCTTTCTAGATGTGACTCAGGGTTCATCTCCAGCAAGCCTTTCCCCAGGGAATATTCAGAGTGGAATAGGTACCCTTCCCGTAGTATCCTGTACATTTTACTTCTGAGAGTAAGTTGTGGAAGTAATATCCCTTTAGTGTTTTTCCTGAAAAACAAAAAAAAGAGTCTTTAATACAGCCTTAGTACAGTTACCAAAATCAGGAACTTAAAATACCATTATCTAATATATATTATTTAAGCTTAGTTCTTCCAGTAATATCCTTCCAACAAAAGAAAAATTTTGGGGGTCTAGGATCCAATCCAGGATTGCACATTGCACTTATTTTTCATGGTTTTTTAGTCTTAAAGTTATTTGTAAAATATTCGACAATTTGGGTTGTCTGATATTTTCTTATCATTAGAATCAAATTGTATAGCTTTGACAGAGATATAAAGGAAAAGTTTTCCTCTGGTACCTCATATTGGGGGGCATATGTTGTCTGTTTTGCCAATACTAGTGTGGAATCTGATTGCTTAGTTAATCACTGAAAAGTGATGGCTGTTCTCTTTGTGATTAATAAATATCTTGTTGGTAGAGATACCAAGGCCAGGTTAATAATTAGTTATTTTTGAGCCTTTGAGGTTGTGTCTCTTTCTCATTGTTCACCTCTTGCCCTTTCTTCCTTCATCATTTCCTAACTTTCTTCTTCATCTTTCTTCTTATACTTGCTGTCTCCATTTTACATTTTGTGACAAGGATTTTTTTAAATCCCCTTAAAGAGTGCTTGATTTATAGTCACGTTTGCTTTAGGGGCACAAGCCCCCAGTTAAACTACATTTTCTTTATTCATTGAAAGGATCTATATTCTGTTTTGTTGGCCTTAGTTTCTTCATCTGTGAAATGGAGGTTCTGAAATAGGTTAGATTCTATCTAGGGTCCTTTGAGATTCTACAGGCCTTTGACACATGACTTTATAAGTTTTTTAAAAAATTAATTAGGTGGGGGGCGCCTGGGTGGCTCAGTGGGTTAAAGCCTCTGCCTTCGGCTCAGGTCATGGTCCCGGGGTCCTGGGATCCAGCCCCACATCGGGTTCTCTGCTCAGCAGGGAACCTGCTTCCTCCTCCTCTCTCTCTCTCTCTCTCTCTCTGCCTACCTATGATCTCTATCTGTCAAACAAATAAATAAAAAAAATCTTTAAAAAAATTAATTAGGTGGTTTTATCTTGTTTCCCTAAGAATTTTAAGAAGTTGTCTTCATACTTTTTTTTTTTTTTTTTAAGATTGTATTTATTTATTTGTCAGCAGGGGAGACAGAGCAAGCGAGTGCACAAGCAGGGGGAGTAGCAGGCAGAAGAAGTGGGCTCCCTGCTGAGCAAGGGGCCTGATGGGGACTTGATCCCAGGACTCTGGGATCATGACCTGAGTGGAAAACAGACACTTAACCGATTGAGCCACCCAGGTGTCCCCATACATCTTTCTATACAATATATAAATGTCTCATTGCTTTGGTTATAATAGAACTGCCCTTACTTTGATGGGGGTCATGATATTCTTCATACCTGCATTGATAATGTCTCTTTCCAAGCTGGAAGACAAGAGTGTGATATTCTTTTTTTAATGGGGTAGGGAACTCATTCCCACAATAGATAATAAATAAATCCTGCCATTCCATGGAATTTTCTAAATTGCTTAAAAAATAAGAAAAAACCCGTTTGGTCCAATACTGTTCATTATATTTAAAAACCTGATTTATGTGTAGTTTTTTGGGGAGGGTTTTATAGAGTTTCTAATTATTATATCATAATTTCTAAGGTAGTGAGAATCTTGATTCATTGTGGAATTTAGAACAAATTACTTAGTTGTAGAGGTTCATTTCATTATAAATAGACTGAAAGAGTCGTGTTATTTCAGCATTGTTAATACTTAAGTTCTGTAGTAAAAGCATTTAATGAATTATAAAAAGTTACTTGGCCACATTTTTAACCTTTTAAAATTATTCTCAAGAATTTTTATAGTACCTAGTAATACTTACGTTTTCTGATGTTTTGCGTTTGTGTAATACTTCCGTTTTCAGAGACTTTTTGTGTACATGGTTTTCTTTTAATACCAGCAATGACCCTTTATGATGGCAAGGTGGTGATCATGGTCATTGTTATTTCCATCCTATAGAAGAGGAAATGGAGGTTTGGGAGGGAGCAATTTACCCAAGGTTCTCTAACCAAGTAAGCAGTGAAGCTGAGATTGGTTTTCCCAACTCCTAAGACACACCAGTCTTCTTACTATAGACTACGAATTGGAGCAAGAATCCCAACACCTACTAGAGGAGAACTGAAAGGAGTGATACATTCTCATTTAATGGATGAAATTCTATTGCCTGACTGTTACCAGTATGAATGGGGAGGGGCACTGAATTTGGGGAGAGGGAGAGGGAAAGAGTAAATGAGACGCACACTTGATGACTTGATGGGTTTCTACTAAAACTGTTGATGAAGACACTGTTGAAAGCTGGTGTGGGGACGGAGATTTGTAGTGCATCCTCTGTAAACACAGCTTCGGAAGGTCGAGGTGTTTATTCCCTTTATGGATATATCACTGTTGAAATGTATGAGAATGACAAACCACAGATTTAGGTTCTGTATTGATTACCTCTTGGGGTAGGGACGGGGAGGAGGGGGGAATAGGATTGTCAAGGGACAGATAAAGTTCTAGACTTGTTGCTAATATTTAATTTCCTAACTTGGGAAGTAGGTATTCATATTCTTAATATTTTTTCTTCATAAAACTTTCTGAGTTATTTTATAGTTAATGAAGGACAATAATGTACTCTGAATTGACTTAAATATGTAGTCAAATGGAAACTTAGCTTTTCATTTGATGTTCAAGGTCTCATGACTTGGTTGACAAGACAGTGTGTTCTTTAGGGGTTTTCCTTCAGGGTGGGAAACAGTTTTTTCCCCCTGGCCATTCTAACAGCAAATAAAAGTTGAGTATAATTCTTATTACAATAAAATGTTCGTATTTGATTTTGTGAACAAAACTGTTTTGTGTGGATATGTTTGTATAAATGTGTTGTGATTTGCTTCTAAAAGTATTCTACACCATTTTTGAACATTTTCCAAAGCACTGCCTCTCATTGCGTATTGGTTACAGGAACTGGTGATTAATTTTGCCTTACATTTCTTGTATGAAGAAGTGATACTTTAACTTTTCCCGTCAGAAATTCTTAATACTATTTGTAGATACACAGAATGATTGCTCACCTAATGTGGTTTTAGGTAGGTGTGACTAAGGATTAAAAGACGATCTAGAGTTTATATATACTAGACCTGTTCTCTGTGATATACTGATGATGTTTTGGCTCATTTATAAAATGGGTGACTTTTGGTCTGAGAACATGTTTCTTCAGGAGTTGATAATTTTAGGTGGGGTAGGATTATTTATTTTAAAAAATGTTTTACAGTTTTGGTGGCCTTGTGAAAGAAAGGAATTTTATTTCTAAGTTTGGATGATCATGGGATTAGAAAAAATGCTCTTGGTGGTTATTCATCTAAAAAGCTTTGCCTTTATTTGGGTACTTGTGCTTTTTGGAGAGGTAAAATGGGAGTGAGAAAAGACACTGTGTTTTCCAATGTGAAAGTATGTATTCTGAGATGTTGCTAATTCTCTTAAAGAAATTGATTGAAAACATGTCATTTAAGGGCACCTTTAGATTTATAGATTATAATGTGTGCTTAAGAGGAAGTGGGTGGGATGGGGTGGGTAAGAGGTGGAAGGCTGGGGAAGGTGGAATTAATGTTCTTGTTTCTGAGTTTAGAGGTTTGAATTATCTTTTTCTTTTTTTTTGGAGAGTACCTACAAATGAATTCATGGTGTATGTTGGGGGTTTCATGGTGTGGTTTTTTGGTAGATTCTGAGTGTCATCTAAGGGCTAGACTCTTAAGTGGTATTGATTTTTGAGAACTTGAGAAAGTGTTTTTTCTTTTTTAAGATTTTATGTATTTATATATTTGAGAGAGGGAGCACAAGCAGGGGGAGCAGCAGAGGCAGGCTCTCCACCAAGCAGAGAGCCCAATGTGGGGCTCAATCCCAGAACCCTGGGATCATGACCAGAGACAAAGGCAGACGCTTAATGACTAAGCCACCCAGGCACCCCTGAGAAAGTGTTTTTCTTTTGGCATAGTTTAATTTTATAGGTTTTCTTTCTCTGGTGTCTCCTCAAAAACAGAGCCATTCTTCCATTCCAGTGGCAAGTGGAAGTTGTGGTCCATTAGGACTTTCGAAGTAAAATTTGGAAAATTTTCTACATGCAGGGTTTCCTTAAACTTTTTTGTACAAAGGACTCTTTTTGGCAGTCTGGTAAAACGTATGGACTCCTCAGAATACAGTTTTTTAAATATATAAAGTATGTAGGTTTATAAAGGAAAGCAATTACATTTAAATCCAGTTATTGAAATACTAAAAATGAAAGTCTTCCTTTTTAACTCATGTTGAGTGTAAATGCTATTCTGATTTATCTGTTGTATGAGATATCTCTGATTTCTGTTGGTGACCACCACAGGTACTGCTATGGTGGTTGATTGAAGGAAATGCTGTATTTCAGTTAGAGGTTAGTGCAAAAAAATTTCTTTTCCTCCATTCACACTTTTGAATGAAGATTTAAACCCTGGAACCCTTTTTTAATGTAGTGAAAAAGTGTCAGGACTTAGAGCCAGCTAACTATGAAATTGAGTCTCATATTCACTACTTAGCTACTGTGTATTACTTTCCCAGTCCTGAGCTTTAATTTCCTCATCAGTGTAATGGAAATGATAATAGTACTTGTGGGATTTTAAGCCTGCTGTACTTAGAACACCCACAAAAATACTACAATCCCACAAGTACTATTACTATCTCCATCTGCTATCATAGTGTACTGCTATTGTCATTTTACCAGTTTGAGCGAAGTATTAAAACCTTTCTTTCCTTTATGTGTCTTTACTCTCCCTAGCTTATAATTATTTTTTGGTGCTTTATTTACATACATATAGAACCACATTGAACAGTATTATAATTTTGCTTCAACCGTCGAGCATACTTTAGAAAATTAAAGAGAAGGAAAGTCTGTCATACTTGTCCATATTTTTGCTGTGTCCATTCTTCCTTCCTTCTTTCCTGAGGTTCCTTCTTTTTTTGTTTCCTTCCTGTTCAGAGAACCTCTTTGGCCATTCTTTTAGAGTAAGTCTGCTGGTGATAGAGTCTCTGTATTTGATTTATCTTTATTCCTGAAGGCTATTTTTTTTTTTTTTTCCTGGATGTAGGATTCTGGGTTGATAATTCTTTTTTGTTTAGCACCCAAAAATTGCATCATATCTGGTTTCTATGGTTTCTGATGAGAGATCTGTAGTCATTCTAATTGTTTTTTTCTTTTAGGTAATATATTTTTATGTCATTGGCTTTTTTCCCCCCTGTCATTGTCTTTTTAAGACTTTCTTTTTAGTTTTTAGAAGTTTACTTATGTTGTATCTAGGTGTGGATTTCTTTGGGTTTTTTCCTTTTTAGGATTTGCTTAGCTGCTTGACTGCAGGTTTTTGTGTTGCCAAATTTGGGAAGTTTTCAGCTACTATTTCTTCAAGTATTTTCTCAGTTGCTCTCCTCTCCTGGTATTCTGATAATGTGAATTTTAGATCTTTTGTTATAGTTCCTCTGGGCCTTAAGGTCCTATTCATTTTCTTGTATTCCAGTTTATTTCACTCAGTTTTTCAGATTGAGTAGTTTCTATTGTTTTATCTTTCACTGCATTGAATATTTCTTCTTTCCTTCCATTTTGCTATTAGGCCATCCTTTGGACTTTTTATTTTGGTTATTCTATTTTCCAGCTTAAGTTCATATTTTGTTCTTTAAAATATATTTGTTTGCTGAGACTTTGATTTCTTTTCTGAGACTTTTTTTTCATTTATTTCAAACATGTTTGAATATTCTATCAAGATAACTTTAATGTCTTTGTCGGATGATTCTAACATCTCTCATTGTGTTGTTGGTGTCTTTTGATTATTTTTGTCTTTCTGTTTGAGATCTTCCTGGTTTTGGATTTTCTAATTGAAACCTTGCACATTTGCATACTTTGTTCTGAGGCTTTGGGTTGTACTCAAACCATTTATTCTAGTTGACTAGAAGAAGGAAGATGGAGGTGCTGCCTCATTACTGCCAGGTAGAGATAGATGTTTACATTCTCCACTGAACCTCCACTGAAACCTGATGTTGGAGGACACTGTTTATTACTCCTGGCTGGGGTGGAAGTGAGGGCTTCCCTACATAATCTTCCTTTGATACTATTAGGGAAGAGTTCATTACATTGTTAGGCAAGAGTTCATTACTGGCTGCATGGGTGAAACCCCTGGCCCCCTGCTTGGCCTTCTCTGACACCATCCCATTGGGATGTTTATAGCCTTGAGAGTATAGTTCTGGATTCCCCACAGGGACTTTGCAGGTGGGGGTGTGAGTGGGACTCCAGTGGCTTTTTTTTGTTTGTTTGTTTAAGAGAAAGAGAGCATGCATATGCAAAGGGCAGGGACCGGGAGAGGAGAGATAAGGCTCCATAGATGGAGCCTGACATGGGATTCAATGGGGGGTTTCATCTAGGGTGGTGAGCCAAAATCAAGAGTGTGACGATTAATGGACTGAGCCACCCAGGTGCCCCACACAGTGGTTGGGTTTTTTGGTTGTGTGTGTGTGTGTGTGTGTGTGTGTGTGTGTGTGGTGTTTGACTGGTTATTGTCTAAAAGTTTTCCATCTTTTGGGTTGCCCTTTTCATAGTCCCTTGGTCAGGAAAAGCATGCTTTTGTTGGGATTCTTTTTGTTTGCTTCCAGGTTGGAGGCTTTTTCAAGTCAATTTCTGGCATTTTCAAGGTTAAAGAAAATAAAAAAAACCCACAAGGGACTCACCACAGTTTTGTTCCTTGATTTGCAAAGGATTAGCACTGCCTCCTCTTTAACTTTGAGTCTTCTTAATGTTTGTTTTTTGTGTATAGTTTCAAGTTTTACTTTTGCTTATCAGGAGGAATGGAGAAAGTTTGTATACTCCATCTTCCCAGAAGGAAAAGTCCTTTTAAGTTTTTTTTTGTTATGTTAAATAATGCTGTAACTAATATTTTCCTCCTGTGTTTTTATTCTGTTTTTAAAATTTCTCTTGACTTTCAGCTTAACAATGGATTAATATTACATTTATATCTCTTGATTCACATTGCAAGTCATTATGCCATTCAGCTTGATTTTGTAATTAGTTCAGCTCTGTACCTATCATGTTTGAGATGCTTCAGGGGAGGCTGTGTGAAGGCATGTATTATCCATATTTATGACTGGAGGAGTAGTTTAGTAAAGAGATCTAGGCAGAGAGAGATGTGGGAATATAAAGTAATAGACGACTGTTGTGGGTAACTTCTGTAGATGAGGCTTACCCATGTGGAGGAGAGGTTATCATAGCTCAAGATGGAACTCTGGAAAAGAGGACAGGAGGAGGAAGAGGAACAGAATGACTGAGGAGAATGCACTGGAGAACTAGAGACAAAAGCCATATTAGGTATTGCAGAAAGAGAGCTTCAAGAAATGTTTTGAGTGCTGAGTAGGTCCCATCTTAGATTGGTTAAGTAATCTAAGCATGAAAATTCTAAGATTGGCAATGAATAGGTCACAGAGAGCAGTATTAGTGGAATGATGGAAATAGAAGCCAGACTACAGTGAATGGGAGGTTAAGAAAAATGTTGATGGAGGAGAAAGAAGGAAGGTAAAAGGGGCACCTGGGTGGCTCAGACGTTAAGTGTCTGCCTTCGGCTCAGGTCATGATCCCAGGGTCCTGGGATCGAGCCTCGCATCAGGCTCCCTGCTCAGCAGGAAGCCTGCTTCTCGCTCTCCCTCTCCCTCTCCTACTCCCCCTGCTTGTTTGTGTTCCCTCTCTCGCTGTCTCTCTCTGTCACATAAATAAATCCTTTTTTAAAGAAGGAAGGTAAAAACCTGGGGTGCATGTGTTTTAAAATTAAAAATAAAAAAATTCTTATTTACATGCCAAAGAGGAAGATAGGAAAATACACCAGAGAAAGGGCTGTTGATGGCAAGGACCTTTGAGAAAGTGGAAGACTGACTCTAGAGCACATACTGAAGCATCAGAAGTTGAGGAGGGCAGTGATACTTTTTCTCCTAGAAAGGTGGAAAAGAGATATACTTATATATATAGTGTGATTTTGGATGAAGGAGACATTTTAGAAACAAGGGAAAGCTTGATGGGAGTCTCCACTAGAAATAGGCAAAATAATCTAGATAATAATCTAGATACATAAATGCTTTGCAGAAAATTTTTACCCAAATTGGTAATTTCATAGGTTACATTACAGCCATATCAGAATTGAATGTATTTTTTAAAAATTGCTGATACAGCAGTTCTGATATCTTAAAAATATCAATAGGTTGAGCAGTTCAAAAACAAAATACTGTGAATTTTTTTTTTAAAGATTTTATTTATTTATTTGACAGAGATCACAAGTAGGCAGAGAGGCAGGCAGAGACAGAGAGAGATGTGGAAGCAGGCTCCGCACCGAGCAGAGAGCCTGACGGGGGACCTGACCCCAGGACCCTGAGATCATGACCTGAGCTAAAGACAGAGGCTTAACCCACTGAGCCACCCAGGCACCCTACTGTGAATGTTTTAAATTACCTCTCACTGAGTAGCAAAAAGGTCTAAATAAAATAAGACATTTTTAAATGATCAAGTGACAAAGGTCAATAAAAGGTTACCTATTACAAGTAAAGGTATGGGGATGCAGATACTCTCTTACACTATTACTGAAGTTACAAATCCAAAAGCTGAATTAAGCATTCAATATCATAAACTTTGACCTAGTAGTTATTTTTCAAGGAATTTTTCCTGATATAATAATTCCTGATATAAAGCCACTATATGGTTCAAAGATTTAAATACAAAACTTATGACAATGTAACTTAATGCTAAAGTTTTAGAAATGGTTTATGTGATCAGTAGTCAAGATGGATTAAATTATGGCCCATGTTATTAAAATGAATTTTGAGACACTTTGGTAAGGAAGAAATGCTCATTGAATAGGGGAGGAGAGTAGATTATAAAAGCATATACAGTACAACACACAAGTTTAATTATGTATGTATATGGAAAAAAGGACTCAAGAGTAAACATTCCTGGATGATTTTAATTATTTTTGGTGTTTTTCTTTTCTGTGTCTGGGTTTTCTTCACTGCACTTAAAATATATCCTATAATGGGGAAAAACAACTTTAAAACTTCAGTGCTGCTGAATGCACTCTTAAGGGAGTACAGTTGGTCTAGCCGTCTGGAGTAGAGTTTGTACTTTATCAATAGCCTAGCCTTCTTCTTTGACTTGATAAGTATACCTTCAGGGATTTTTACTAAGGAAATGCGTAAGAACCATAAAGATCATTTTACAAAGATTTATTATGACATGATTTATAATAGTGACATACTATAATTGTCCTAAATAGGCCAATGGTTAAAAGATAGTTCGTTCTTCTAGTGGATGTAAAGCAGATCAATGCAGCCTATGAAAAATGATTTTAAAAATCTATATGATGAAACAGGAAGTTGCTTATACTATAATTTACACAAAGAAAAAATATAAATTGGTATGTTTTGTCCTGATTTTTCATCCTTAAAATAATAGAACAAACAATGGGAAGAAAGAGACCCAAATAATGAGTTATTTTCTTCTTTATATGGTTATAAGTTTTCTGCAGTGGTCATTTTATAATTAGAAAGTTGTAAATAAATTTGCTAATTGGTAGAAAAAACCTCTGTATGTCTTTTACTTTAGTTAGTTTCTCTGTTATATGGTAAGCACAGAATAGACTAAAATCAGGATTTTTTTTTATCACTTAAAAGCTTAGAAAAACATCTCTCAATGTGGCACACTTCTTTTTCTATGATCAGATTTTTTTGTATTGTTACATCTTTTATAGGGAATCTATGTCTTGGTTTCTGTTTTGCTCCAGTGATAATGTATGTGTGATTTTTTTTTAAATTAAAAAACTTAGTGAAATATTAGTGACAATTTCATTAAAAATATAATTTTTTACCTTATTGTATGCAAAGATGTAAGTAATAAAAGGTATGTAAAACAAAAAGTAAAAGCTTCCTGCTACCCATTCATTCCACTCCTGTTTGCCTTCTCATTCTCTGCTTGTAACCATGTATGATAAAATGCAACCGTATTCAGTGTATTAAGTGGGTTTTGATAAATCTGTATGTCAAAACTATGTAACCATTACCACAAGCAAGATATAGACTATTTTGTCACCCCAAGAAAGTCCCTTGTGTCCTTTCCCAATTAATAATCTCCAGAAGTAACCTCCTTATTGACTTGAATCACTATAGTTTAATTTCGCCTGTTTTGGACTCTATATTATAGAATTATATAGCATGCACTCCTTTGTACCTTGGGATTTTTTGGGATTCATCCATGATATTGCTTGTTTTGGTAGTTTGTTCCTATTTGTTGCTTGGTAGTGTTCTATATTATGATATACTGCATTTTATGTGTCTGTTTCCTTGTTGATGGAACATTTGGGTTGTTACCAGTTTTTAGGAACTATGAATAAAGCTGCACTGAACATTCATATATATATTGGTGTATGGATTCATAATTTCATTTCTCTTGGATTATAAACCATGTTGTGGATTATTAGGTCATGTGTTTAACTTTGGCAGTTTCTTGTGAAATGGTTGGACCATTTTTTATTCCCACCAAAGATGTATGGAAGTCCTAGTTATTTTGAGTCCTTGGTATTTTAGCCAATCTGATGGATGTATAGTGGTATCTCACTGTAGTTTTAATTTGCTTTTCTCTGAATGATGACATCGAACATCTTATTAGGTGCACGTTGGCTATGTGTCTGTTCAAATCCTTTGTCTTTTTAAAAAAATTGGGTTGCTTGTGTTACTGAGTTGTAGACTTACTACATTTGGAATACAAGTCCCTTGTCAGCTGTGTGTATTGTAAATATTTTTTCCTTGCGTTTTTGTTTCTTCCTATTTATTATTTACTTTTGTTGAGATATAATTGAGATATAACATTATGTTAGTTTCAAGGGTACAGCATAATGATACAGTATTTGCATATGTTGTGAAATGATCACTATAGTAAGTCCAGTTAACATCTGTCTCCATACAGATTTCTTCCCTTTTACATATTCCTGTTTCTCTAGTTGTACTGCTTGGGCCAGAATTTTTAAACTTTTAAAATAACAAAATAGTTAAGATCAAAATGAATGCAGTAGATGTCCTTGTTTGCTACTGCTTTTTTTCCCCCTGACATCATATGAAATATAAATTTTTCGTAATGTTAAGTATTCTTAATTAACATATCCTATTAGTGTTTTTATTGAATGTTATTTTTAGCAATGTAATTTTATCAGATGCTCCTTTTGCATCTGTAGAAGAGGATCCTATTTGTTTTTGCTAATATCATTATTAGTGATATCCCTTGATGTTGAAGTGGTAAGAAATACCTAGGATATGCATCGCTTCAGTAGGATGTATTAGTACACTGAGGAATTTTATATACTGTTGTTTCACTTGGTAAGCTTCTGGTTTATTTTATTAAATTGTATGGGTATTGTTTTATTTCCATTTTCTGGATACATAAAACCTGTGATCAAGGTCATATTTGTCTTGTAGGATGAATGGGATGGTGTGTTCATCTTCACGTTCTTCGAGTGTTTTAAATTTTGCATTTAAAAAATCTGAACTTAACCACTGTTGTCATTAATCCAGATACTCATTTTGTTCATAGTTCTTACTTAGACAGTGTTATTCGTTTTATCTACTGTTAATTGAGGTTTTTATTTCTTGAGATAACATCTTTGTGTGTAAATATGTGTTTTTCTTTTTCTTTTTTTTTTTTTTTTTTAAAGATTTTATTTATTTGTCATAGAGAGCGAGCGAGAGCGAGCACAGGCAGACAGAGTGGAAGGCAGAGTCAGACGGAGAAGCAGGCTCCCTGCGGAGCAAGGAGCCCGATGTGGGACTCGATCCCAGGACGCTGGGATCATGACCTGAGCCGAAGGCAGCTGCTTAACCAACTGAGCCACCCAGGCGTCCCATTTTTTTTTTTTTAATTCTGTGTAAAAATATTACCATAGTGAAGCTTTTCAGTTTTATTATATGGCTGTACATAGAGTATCTTATTTTTGGTACAGCCTCTTGCCCTTGAATATATATATTATCTGAACTTTTTTTTGAGGACTACCACTTGCCAATATACTGCCTCTTTTTCAGGGAATCTAAGATGATGAAGCCATTCCTGCCCAGTGCTCCTCATTTATATTTTCTAGAATGGTACCCACCCTTGTCCCAAAGTGCCAGCTCTTAAACTGTCAGTGCTATCAATTGATAGATCTTTGTATTTATCCTTAATTATTATGTTCTATTTTCTTTTGGGTTTAATAGTTTTCTAAAATCTTGTATTTTGTTACTTTGTTTTTCTCTTTTGATGAACACATTCAGAATTATGATTTCACCTCTGAATACTGCATTAGTCATTTAGTATTTGTAGAAATCCCGTTTTAATTTTGTGAATTAAAATTTTTTCTCATTTGAATTGTTTATTATAGTATATAGTTGAAATTTAAGTTTTGGTTGATTTCTGCCTTTTTGTTCTGTTTTTAGCATTGTGGCTAGGGATCTGGAATTTCTGGACATCGGAGAAGGTATATTTCTTTTCTTTGGTGCAGGGAGAGATCCAAGTGTTGAGGGGCCCAAAGCTTGTGTAGTTTTGGTGTCCCTCTTTAAGAGGGAACACAGAATTGTGTACACAGATGAATATTTGTTTAGAATGAGAAAAGAAGTCATTTGTATAACCGAAGGGCCTCAGGGCCCAATCTTCATTCATTTTGTGGCACATCTGCCTATGCTTTAAAGTATAAAATTTGGTTTAGGTCCATTGAAACTTCATTAATCTTATGTGCTTTGTGTCCTGCACTTTTGACTACATGCTGTAGATAATATTTTTTTCCACCTTTCGGTGCTTCTAATAGTTTTTGTGTTGATACTTTCTGTTGCCTAAATAATACCATTTACATTGTTGCGTATTGGCATTTAAAAATCTCTCTATAGCTGTTGTCCAATAAATTTTACCATGTTTGATATTGATGTTTTCATACTTGCATTCCTCTGTTGACTAAATTTGATGCATTTTTTTCCTCACTCTTTTGTTGTTTTATAAGCACTGCATTGTTACATTTTATTTAAAAAGAAATCCTGTTGAGTTTCTTTTGTAATAAAGCCACTTAAGGGGATCATGATTAGTAGTTTGGCTTCTTTGTATTTTTCCTTACTTGCTTTCTCATGTTTGACTTGTGTTTTAGTTCCTTCATTTCATGGTGACTTAAGGAGTGGCATTTATTTTCATTACCTGTAGTGTGGGTGGGGAGTAAGTCAAGCTTTCGCCTTGAGGTTTTTTGTTTTGTTTTTTTTTTCAACTCGCATGAGTTGTGGTTGTGGGCAAGAAGTATGTATGAATCTATGAAGAGCTAGTTGGAAGACATTGAAAGTATGTAATGCACATTTTCTTTTTCCCTAAAGCATTTAGAGATTTGTTAAGTAGGGGAGAATTTATTTTGTCTAGGTTTTATTGTATGACTTTGTATTGTCACAGTTCTGTAGCAGTTTCACTGATGACTTCAGAATGAAATCAACTGAGAATTGATAAGATAATCAGTATTTTCCCGGAGTAAAATTTTAATCCTCATAGCCTTCTGGGTTTTTTTAGAGTGCGTGTGTGTGCGTGTGTGTGCGCATACGCATGTGTGCGTGCACACGCTACTGCAGACTTAGTTTCCTTCGTTTGTTAGTGCAAATTAAAAGGTAGTTTTGGTAGTATTGATAAAAATGCTTCTGATGTGAACATAATACTTCTTGCCTCTTGTAATGTTAGTAATGGCAAGTTGTATTTATTTTTTAAGCACGTGGGAGGGGCATGAAACTAGTTTGCCTCCGTGGGACTCTCTTTCCCATTGGAATGAAAGCTAGATAGAATGATAATTTTTGCACTCTTAAACTCTGAAGAAGACAACTTCCTCTATTTTGCATTTTTGGGTGGTGGTTATAGCACTTGTTTTGAGGTTTGACCACCCTTTGTTCAGATATTTTTATTTTTACATACCACTTTGCGTTACACTTAGTGGTGTTTTAACTATTATAACAGCTTGTATAATGAAATTCATACATGCATATTATATCTTAAAACTACTGTTGTTTTGACTTAATCTGTATTGACTGGTTTATTCTGTTTATGCTTCATCTGAGTTTTTTTTCTTAAGACAAGTGAATGCCTAGTTTTCCACATCTGAACAAAAAAGCCAAATCATACTCTTAATAGATTTGCAATGTTTGTTTTCTCTGCTCAACATGTAAATTATTTAAGATATGACATGAGTTTCAACTGCTTGATTGCTCTGTGTCCCTACCCTCCCTCCCCCAAACACCCCATCAGAGGGATGGTCTTTTTTCTTTCTTTCTTTTTTTAAAATGAAATTTATATTTGCAGTTTGCTTTCATTGCTCCACTGCTGTACACTAAACATAAGTCTGGGTGGCACATGTTACAATGTCCTTTCAAATGCTCAGGATCCCATGGTAGTATAATATTTAGTCTCTGTAGGTAGATAAGACTGGTAGATGCTTCTGGTTGTTGGCCAGAAGCATCCAGTTAGCACTGTTGTGCCAAGAACTGTGAAGAGAAGGAACAGCAAAGACTGATGGAGAGAGCCCCACATTCAAGAGCAATAATGACTGCCTACTTTTTATGGAGCAACATGACAGAAGTTTGAAGTCACATACTAAAAATGTAAGGGTTTGAGTGCTCAGAGGGTCTCAAACTGAAATTCAGGGCTCATTTGGAATCTGAAGTTAGGTGAGGGCAGCTGTGGGAAATAAGAAACAAGGTAGAGAAGGGGCAGTTTTGAGCACAGCCAGTGTGCTCTAAACACAGGAGAGAACAGACATTTTGCCCTTGCTGGAAACTATATCCTAAATTGAACTGGAGCTCTGATTTTGTTACGTGAGCGGGAATAAAGGTTTAGAGAACTTTTACCATTTCTTTCTATTTACTTATTTATCACCACTGTTTAGCTTTCAGAGGTCTAAATTGCTGAACAAATTTCAGGATCAGTGAAACTTGATAATTAAGAATTAAGCAACATGTAAAATAGTTAACAACTATATATTTCCTGGCACAGAAATTCAGCATACAAAATGCTAGAAATTATGTAATGACAGCAACATTTTATTTTATTTGTTTTTAGAAAAAGATTTTATTTGTTTGACAGAGAACAGTGACACAGAGAGAGCGTGCGTGCATACAAGCAGGGCGAGTGGCAGAGGGAGAAGTAGACTCCCTGCTGAGCAGAGAGCCCAATGCGGGGCTCAATCCCAGGACCCTGGGATCATGACCTGAGCCGGAGGCAGATGCTCAATGACTGAGCCAGCCAGGCACCCCTAACAGCAACATTTTAGAAGCTATATAACCTAATAGTTACTTGTGGATTTAAGCTGTTGCTCTTTCTTGTTTTGTGAGAAATAAATAAAGCATCAGGCATATACACTGAGATTTTCAGATTTGTACATATTCTGTCGAAGCCTTCGCTACTATTTTTGGGTTGTATGCCATAGGGTAATAAGGTCATTTTTAGTGCTATTTAAGGAGAGAAAACCAAATTATGTTGGAGAGGATCTTATATGTTAATGTTTCGCTGGATGCTTTTCTTTAATATTCCCAGATAGAAAGCCTTAAATTTGAGGAATTAGACTGAGAGAAGCCTAATGAAATTCTAAATTCCGTCCTCTCTCAAAATGGGATCAGTTGCTGTTCTTTCTCTAACCCCTACTCCATTCCATATTGCACAGTAGTATTTCATGCAAAAAATTATTTTACAAACCAAATCGAAGATACAATGGAGGAAGAGACCATTGTACATATGGTCTCTTGTATGACAGCAAACAAAAATTTCTTTTATACACTAAAAACATGTGTTAACATTTCTATCAGAAAGCCTAAAAATGTTATTCTGGTTCATATAGAAGACTTAAAGGAATAGAAAAGAACACTGTATTCTTGGATTTGAAATTGCAAGCTCTTAACTATGTCAATTCTAAAAGTTCATCTATAAACTTAATGGCATTCTAAAATTTAAAAAAAGCTAAAAGGACTAAAAAATACTCCAGCGGTTACTCTGTTGTCAAGTATTAGTGTAAGTCATTTTGTAGATGATTTAGATGAAGCTGAGAGAAATCAATAACCTCTCTAAGGTCACAAAGCTAGAAGTGATGGAAGCAAGGCTTCACGACAAGATGAGTTTGAGGGCTCAGACCTAAGAATAATATTTAGTAAGCACTTATATCATTAAGCATTACTATTCCAAGCAAAGCACTGTTTTTTTTTTCAGTTAGGATAACATCTAAATATGTTTAGAAAATAAGACTGTGAGACTTTTCTAGAGAGTTTCTAGAGATAGTGCATGCTGTATTTATAGATTTATAGGTCCTTTATAATTCCCTCCGCCCATTTTCATTTTTCTTGTCTACATAAGCAGTTGTTCCATCACCTTTTATTGATTAGTCCATCTTTCCCCCATGATCTGCTCTTCTTTATATGTTGGATTTCATATACTTGGATTTTTTTTGGCTGTCTATTCAGTTCCGTTAGTCTTTTTGCCTATTCCTGTGTCAGTTCCATTCTGTCTTCATTTTGTAAATGGTTAGGATAAGCCTCACTGCTGTGTTCATTCAATAAAAATACCATTGAACAAATATTTGTGGCCAGGACTGTGTACTAGGAACTGTGTAACTTCTGGCAGAACAGCACTGAACAAAACAATTCTTATGGAGCTTACTCTTGTAAAGAATTTCTTGGGTATTTTTCCTGTTCATAAATTTTACAACTATCAGGTTTTTCTGGTTCTGTTGAGTTCAGTGACAAATCCAAAAGCTTTTTAATTTTATTTTTATTTATTTTAGAGATAGAGAGTGGGGGAAGGAGAGGGATAAGCAGACTCTGTGCTGAGTGTAGAGCCCAGTGTGGGGCTGGATCCCAGGACCCTGAGATCACAAACCAAGAGTCAGATGCTCAGCCAACTGAGGCACCCAGGCATCCCAACTTTTTTATTTTAAATTGTATCATAATAAGGAAATTGACCTTTTTGACAATTCTGTCCATGAACATACATATGTCAGGTCATACGTCTTTGGCCTTTATTTAAAGCTTTATAGTTTCTTTCCATAAAGGTCTAGAATATATTTTATTAGATTTACTCCTAGTTACCATATATTTGCTGCAAATGGTATCGTCTGTTTGACTTAAGTTTTATAATAGCCTATATGCAGAAATGGCCTTTTTTGGGAGGGAAGTCTAGGAGTTCTATAGATTTCGGTATCCAAACACCTTGTAGAACTCTGTTTCCAGAATATTATGTGTATTTTGTAGGATTTTCTGTATTAATAAATATATCATCAAATAATTTTTCAACTCTTACTGTGTTGGTTAGGACTTTCAAATTTAATGTATAAACATGGTAATGGTGGACATTCTTTTTTTGCTCTTGATTTTAGAGTTTCACTGTTAAAAAAATGATGTCTGCAGGTTTTTAGTTCCCTTCTAGTCCCACTTGCTATGAATTTTTAAGATGTGACATTTTCTCATGCTTTTCCTGTTATCTCTTATGATGATGTTATTTTTCCTTTAATCTGCTCATACGGTGAATTATAATTTAAAAAAAAAAAAAGTGTGTATCCTTGTATTCTTGGATTCCTGAAATACATTGGTCATAATGTATATTTTTGTTTATATACTCTTGGATTTTGTTTGCTAATGTTATATTTATGGGCTTTTGGTTTTTTTGCATCTATATTTTAGTGAAGTTGGCCTGTAATTTTCATTTTTTCTAATGTCCTTGTCTGATTTTGATACCAAGGTTATACTGGCCTCATGAGTTGGGGAGTGTTCCCTCCTTTCCTGTTCTCTGGAAGAATCTGTAATACTGGAATTACCTGCTCCTTGAAAGCTAGGCAGAACTGGCTCTTACCACTTCTGGGCCTGGTAGTATTTGTGTAGCAAGGTTCTTTTGTTTCCTAGTTTTTTCTTTCATATTGGTCCTGGGGCTATTCAGGCATTCTATTTATGCTGTCTCCAAACATGGGTGAACTTAAATAGGAGTAGGGAGGAGTTATTGATAAGAAAACACAGGAAAGGCAGAACTTTAGGAATGAGTCAGAGTTTCAATTGGGGACTACACTTTGGGCCAGAAACAAGTTGGGGGTGGGTGGATGGGGAAGAATTTAAATCTGAGATTTTTGCTCATTAAGAAGAATCCCTTCAACCAGGCTGATGTGGGCATAGGTGAGCTAATGTGGTCTTAGGAAGTTGACAGCACCCCCCACTCTCCCTACTCCCACTTATGCCTGAGTGATGGAGCAAATGTGCACTAACAGAACACAAGACACGGTAGAAGTAAGAAACAGATTTAGGTTCCATCCCTGCGCCATGTGGGGACTTGAGAGATTTTGGCATTTTTGGATCATTCTTCAGAATGTAAGTGTGGAGAATAAGGGACTTCATTGCCATCCTTGTAGAGTTTCCTACCCCATTCCACCACCTTCCCATGAAGGAAAGTGTATTGAGACAGTATGGAATTTGCTTCCAGTTAGTCATACTAGCAGAAGAGGTGAGATGGTGTGGACATTCCCCAGAGGTTTATAAGTAGTGACCTGCCTTTAGTTCTTTTCAGTTTCTCTTTTATCGTTCTGTTACTATGAAGATTAACTTGTATTTTCACCATTTTCCCATTATTTTATATCTGTTTATTTTCATAGCTGCTTTTAGGGTCTTGAAAAATAGATTTTGAAGTAAGACTTAAATTATTTAATATTTTTACTTTTGTCAATCCGTGTTATTTTATATAAACAGTATATTTTTCTGCCTTTCAGAAAAATTCCTTTTCTCTGCTTTTTATCTTCAGCTATTCTTAGCTAATGTTTTTTACATGAGTTTTTCTGTAAGCAACAAAAAATTGATTAAGGCAAATCTCTGGGCCAACCTGAAGTTTAACTTTGGAGACTAAGTATTAATGAGTTTTTACAGAAAAAAATTTTTCTTCACCTTTGTTTATAGATTGAAATTAGTGACATGAGTAAGTCAGTGAGAGTTGCTTGATGAAGTCCATTTAAAATTTTTGACTTAATTTCCAGTGTTAGAGTCCTATGACTTGACTTTAAGTAGACAGCTTGTGACTCTAGACAAGCATGCAGTCATTCTAGGTATATTGCTGCTTAAGAAAACGACTTTACAAAATGTGTTAGAACATGGGAAAAAAAGATCTTGCTCTCTTGTGGTTTTACAGGGTGCCAGAGGTTTGGTTGCTTCTATGTTTCACTAAGTTGCTTTCTGTTCAATGAGTAGGATCACCACCATGCCTCACAACTTTGCAGACTCACTGCAGAGGAAATAGCAAGAGGTAAAATGACCTCAAATGAATGTGGCTTTTTTGTGGGATGGAGTGAGTAGACAGTGCTACAACTAAATAAACAAATTATGCAGGAAGACCTTAACTCATCTTTATATTCATTTTACACTGTGAGTCCCTGCCCCCATCATTCCTTGTTCTTTAAACATTTGTACAGTGTTAGTTTGTTGTAAATATATAATGTGATTACAGTTGAGTTGTTTAGTATTTTTACAGTATTTCCCTAGTAAGCTCTTTCTTTTCCTCATTTGTGCTGACAGCTTCCTTATTGTGAGTGCCTTAAGGTAAGAGATCTTAGACTCAGTGTTAGTTCATCTTGTCATGTTGGATTCTCTTTATCCTGCAAGTTTTCATTACACAATCATTTTGTACTTGGAAAAATAAAACTGGTATTTGTAGCTCTCTACCATAAGTCATGGGTAGCATCATGACCTTTTATCAGTTCAGTATTGGGTGCTAGAGATTTTGATAACAGTTTAAAGTGGAAGGAGAAATCATTATGTATGGTAAACTTGGAGTTATCTGTGCTCTTAGACGGCAGAAGGGAATCTGGGTAGTTTTGTATCTGTGTTTATTGCAATGCCCATCATACATCCCCAGGAAACGCTTTGCCTACTGGCCAGCTTATTATCAGTGTCAGGATTGACTGAGATGTATGGAGATGGGTTGAGGTCTGGACCTTTAACTCCATAAATACAGAGAAAATAGAAGCGATACATTTATTTTGTTTTCTGAAGGTAGCTCTCAGTGTAGTTTAGTGGTTTTGGGCACAGAATCGAGCCAGACTGCATGGAATCAGTCTCTACCGCTTATTGCCTGTGGTTTTGGGCAAGTTACTTAATCTCTTCTGTCTCCTTTTCCTCACCTGTAAGATGGAGACAATAACAAGAGTGCTTACCTCCTTCATGGGCTTTTTGTGAGGTTTCAGTAACTAATGTGTGTAAAGTACTTAGTGCCTGGCACATGGTAAATATAAATTCTGTAGAGGTATTGTTGCCAAGTCAAATAAATACATGTGACTAAACATCTACCTAATGTACATGTCCCTGAGGAGTTCAGTGTGTAAAACTCAATTTTTCTGCAAGTCTGATTTGTAGTTAAATTTGAATAGCTTCAGAAGTGGGGACTGAGAGAATCAATAAGGTATCTGTGTTTGGGTTATCTTTACTGTACACTGTCTGCCTTCCTCGGGAACTATTTCTTTTGTCTAACCTGTTCCATGGCACGGCTGAGTCGAGCTCTTTTGCAGTGACCACAGCAGGGAAACTTGTCTTGGGAGATTGGGTGAGGGGCACACATCCTCCCCCGCCCTCCCCGGCCTCCGCTAGGTACATGGGTCCTGCTGTGAAACAAGGGTTTTGCTTCTCTTTTAAGAGCACCTAACTGAACAGATGCCATCTCATCCCTGGGCACTGTAGTGTTACAAGAAGTGAACGTCCAAAATAGGATTTATTAAGATAGTGATTTATTCACTCAACAAATATTTCTATAGGCCAGACTTCCTGCACAAAGCCTCTGGTTTAGAAGCATCTTCTTCTGAATTACTATTTTTTTGTTATTTTATTGGTTTAAAATTGTCTGTCTTATTTATAAATAGCTCTGTGATTATGAGACTCTGTGTTTTCACACCCTTCACAATAAATCCGATGTTTATTTGAAAGGTAGAGTTGGCCTAAATGCCCTTTATCTTGCCCTTAAGTACTTGAATTATCAGTCTTGCAAAATCCAGATGGAATCGTAGTGCTAGAAGAAACATTATTGAGTGGCTCTGGTTGTTTTCCTTAAGTTAAGTAAGCTTTTACAGGTGGGTGATTAGAAAAGTCTTATCTGGGATCATAGTTAGTATTTTTCTGGAAATGACTGCCATGTACATTTTTAATATAGACTTTATTTAAGAAAAGTTTTAAATTTATGGAAAAATTGAGAAGATAAAAACAAAGTCCCGGGGGTACCTGGGGTGGCTCAGTTGGTTAAGCACCTGCTCAGGTCATGATCCCAGGATCCTGAGGCTGAGATTTGCTTCTCCCTCTGCCTCTCCCCTCTGGCTTTTGCTTGTGCTGGTGTGTCCTCTCTCTCAAAAATAAATAAAAAAAAAAACAACAAAGTTTCCATATGTCCAGCATCGAGTTTCCCTGTTACTAACCTCTGATATTTTATGGTACACTTGTTATAATTAATGAACCAATATTGACACTTTTTTATTAGCTAAAGTTCATACTTTATTCAAGTTTCTGTGGTACCTAGTACCTCTTTTCTGTTCTGGGATTCCATCCGGATACCACATTACATTTAGTTGTCACATTTCCTTAGGCTCCTCTTTGCTGACTTTCTTTGTTTTTGGTGGCCCTGACCGTTTTGAGGAGAATTTATGAAGCATTTTGTAGAATGTCCCTCTATCAGAATTTGATGCGTTTCTTATGACTAGACTGGAGGTAAAGGTTTTTGGGAGGAAGACAGAGAGGTAAAGTGCCATGCTCATCGCATCACATCACATCAAGGGTGTATATTGTCAGCACAATTCTTACTGTTGATGTTGAGCATGGTCATCTGGCTGAGGTGGTGTGTGTGGTTTCCCTACTATAAAGCTCCTACCTCTTTTCCGGCCATGTTCCATACTGTATTCTTTGGAAGGATGTCATTGTCTGCAGCCCACATGGAAAGAGTGGGGATGCCGTGTAATTTTGAGTAAACATATCTAAATGGCGGAACCGTTTAAAAATGTCCCTAGAGGTAGTGAAATTTTTGTTTTCAACAAAAACATCACTGCTTAACCTGCGTTTGAGAGATTTGGTTTGGCAAAAATTTTCATTATCAGTGTTTTAATCTTCACTGTTGTGTGGCAGCTATTGGATATTCCTCTTTGCCTGCTTTTTGTGCCATCTATTTGATTACTTATTTTTGAAAAATAAAATGAAAGTGAAATGGGGGAGATTATTCAAAAACTCTTGAATAAAATCTGTTAGTATTTCGATCTCTACCTATTGCTTTTTCTTCCTTAAAAATATTATTTCTAAAATTGAGGGCTTGCTTGATATGTAAATTATGATTAGAGACCAGAACAGTTTAGGACCCAAAATGATCAAGGGAAAGCACCTTGTCGGAAACCCCCATGACAATAGCCTCTCCTTGTAGTTCCCATTTGTGTGTTTCAATTATAAGGCTTATGTTAAAATTAGATCAGAATTTCCATTGTAAACTCTCAATTTCATAGTTGTGTAACTGCCATACAAACTTGATTGTAAACAAAGGCCTGTAATGATGGGCCTTATTTGAGCAATTAAGGTGAGAAATTGTGAGGACTAAATTTGATTCTAAAGGTGAGTATAAAGATTTTTTTCTTACGATTTCCCAAAATTTCTACAATGGGGACATAGTTATTTTATAATTAAAAGACTAAACTAAAAATAATATGACTAATTTGTTATTATTATATGAATTTATATATATTTCTCTTTGGTAATTTTGATCATTTCTTTTTGACTACTTTCCTCAAACTTTAGAAACTTCGAACCATTAAAATCCATTTACCGGGCGCCTGGGTGGCTCAGTGGGTTAAAGCCTCTGCCTTCGGCTCAGGTCATGGTCCTAGGGTCCTGGATCAAGGCCCGCATTGGGCTCTCTGCTCAGCTGGGAGCCTGCTTCTTCCTCTCTGTCTGCCTGCTTCTCTGCCTACTTGTGATCTCCGTCTGTCAAATAAATAAATAAAATCTTAAAAAAAAATTCATTTACCTTCTGTGACTTTGTGTGTGTATGGTTTTTTTTTTTTAAACTAACAACAGAAACTGTTACTTTGTGATCTATGTATATCTCCTTGTAATAAATTGTAATGCTGGTATTGTGAAGGCAGCTCAGTTTTTGAGTTCTAATAGTTTGTGAATAGAAAAAGATCTGTTTTATCCTCCATTTTTCTTGGGCTGTAAACTACATACAAAAAATTAATTGCAAGAAGGGAGAGTTCAAATTTTATAGGTGAATGTATTAGATTCCTAGGTCTTCTATAACAAATTACCACAAATGTTGTAGCTTTAAACAACAGAAATGTATTCTCTCACAGTTCAGGGGGCCAAAACCTTAAAGTCAGGTTAGTGATAGAGTTGGTTTCTTCCGGAGACTCGGAGGGAGAATCCCCTTCCATGCTTATCTCCCAGCTTCTGGTGATTTTTGGTAGCCCTTGGTCTTCCTTGGCTTGTGGACCCATCGCTCTGATCGGTCTTTGCCTTCATGTGGTTTGCTCTCTGGGTCTTGTCTGTGTTTGTGTGCCTCAAATCTTCTATTTTTTTTTCTTATGAAGATAGAACCATTTGACTTAAGTCTAATGATGATCTATCTGGAGATCCTTAACTTAATTGTACCTGCAAAGACCCTATTTCCAAATAAGGTCACATCACAACTACCAGGGTGTTAGAAGTTAGGCATCTTTCCGGGTGCCACAGTTCAACCTATGGCAGTGAGTAAAACCTTTTCTTGAATTTGCTAATGAGCACTGTAAAAGTATTCTTACTGAAGGGAAGAATAGTATCTGACCTATGTACATAGAAATGTGATTCAAAATTTAGTTACATGTTTGTTTTTTCTTCGTGTGGTTTGCAATTGATGTGGCGTATGTACTGTGAAATTAGGCTGTGCGCATATAGACAAGCTATAATTTGCAACTTTAAATGGCGTGAGCAGAGTCTTAAATTCTATGAACACATGTCTTTTAGCTCTTGACTTTTAAAATCTACATATTTGGGATTTTTGTAAGATGGTTGTTTATATGCTTCCTTTTGATATGAGCCATGTTTATCTCCACTTAAAGGAGTTTAAACTTATCCACTGATCTAGTCTGATTTGAAGGAGGGATTTCATAGAAAGAATTGCTGGGTGGATAAATGAGGTTAAACAATCAGAAGAAGAGTAGTTTTGGGTGAGAGGAGACAGAGCCACTTTCTGAAAAGTGCTGGCCCATCCTTTTGGCATGTGGTTTGGAGAGAACTTCTGGTGAGAGCATTCTCCTCCCACCTAGAGATGAAAGCCATGAGAAATTTAGTTCTTATTATTAGGATAAGAGGGTCAGTAAGCACCCCCCGCCCCCGCAAGTTCAGTCATGCTGTAGACCCATGGCTACAGTATTTGGTAATGTAATTTTAAAAAACAAGCCCCTTCTTCTAGTCATTCACTATCCACAGGAGTCTGTTTTGTTTTATAGTACTTATTTCAAAAATTGTCATCTTGGGGCCTCCCGGGTGGCTCAGTCGGTTGAGCGTCCGACTCTTGATTTCAGTCATGATCTCAGGATTGTAAGTTCAGGCCTGCTTGGGATTCTCTCTCTCCCTCTGCCTCTCACCTCCCTCTCTCTCAAAAAATAAACTGTCATCTTTATTCTGCTTGCTCTGTATTGTCTCCGCTACTAAGTTGTAAGCTCCACAAGCTCCAGGAGCACATCAGTTTTATTCTTACTTAGGACTGTACCAACTCTATGCAGTAAATACTCAACACATATTTGTTGAATGAATGAACTTAATAGACCATGGGTACTCTTCAGATCCATATTACAGTGTTAATATTCTTCATTTATATCTTCCTATGAAATGATAAAGCACATTAAAAAATATATTGCTGAAATAACTTTCAAGTATAATTGACCTACATTTTCCTAAATATGTTTGAAGTGCTTTCACTTTTTTTTCCTCCTTGAATCAATAGAAATCTTTTGCCACAACATCTTAAAGGGGGTCGTAAGCAAAGTGTACATACACCCTGCTTTGATTGCCACTGTGGGGTGGTTCTTGGCTAATCCCAGTGAAAGGAAGTATCAGAAAGAAGACATCTTCCCTTGCATAGCAAGACTGGGAAAGGAAGGCAATAGCCAGTATAGAATAAGATCAGAGCATCAAACTCTGCCGTGCCTTTTATTTTATTTAGAATAAAATCCAAGTCCTTAACCATGGCCTACAAGGCTTTAACTGCCTCTGTTAACTTTCTGAACTCATGTGCTGTTTTCCCTGTCATTCATTCTGTTGTAGGCACACTCGCCTCCTTGCTGTTCCTCAGACATGTCACCCTCTTTCCCATCTTACTACCTTTAACGTAATTCTCTCTGCCTGCGGGCGGTGATCTTCCCCCATGTAACAGCATGGCTGACTTCCTTCCACCGATCTAGGATTTTATTCTGAAATGTCACATTGCCAGCGAAGCCCTTCATGGCTCTCTTATGCAATATCACATTCTCCTTGCTGGTTCCTGCTGCTGTCAGCCCCCTTCATTTTCCTTTAGAGTTCACATACCCTTTCCTATATCTGTTTTGCTTATTTATATGTTGATGGTCAACCTTCACAAAACTGCCAGCCCCATGAGAGCTGAGATCTCATCCTCTGCTCTTGACACATCATAGTTGCTTGGTTAGCGTTTGTACATTGAGTGTGTCACTGAATGACCCTAAGCAGGATTCATGTGGAATTTTTTTTTTTTTTTAAGATTTTATTTGTCTATTTGGCAGAGAGAGAAAGAGAGAGAGCGAGAGCAGGCACAAGCAGAAGGAATGGCTGGGAGAGGGAGAGGCAGGCTTCTAGCCGAGCCGGGAGCCTGATGTGGGGCTTGATTCTAGGACCCTGGGATCATGACCTGAGCCACTCAGGCACCCATCATGTGGAATTTTTTTTTTAAAGTTTAGTAAAATATGGACTGTGAAAATTACCAACTCCTTTACTTCCAGTTTTGCTCTAGCAGACCATTCATTCTCCGTTCTGTGAGATAAGAAACGAAGACAAGTTTTAGGATATTTGTAGGTAGCAGTAGATAGAAGGGAAAGGAAATGAAAAGAGAAAGTAACCAGCCAGGCCCTGGGGAGCAAAAGTTACAGCTGGAAGCAAGTTGGTCAGCTACCTGCTTTATGGGGCAGCCTTTGTTTCTAAGTTTGGAAAGGAAGAAAAACAGGTCTTATTGATTGATTGATTAAAAAATATTTTCTTTATTTATTTGAGAGCAAGTGAGAGGGGGAGAGCACAAGCTGGGAGAGTGGCAGAGGGAGAGGGAGAAGCCTACTCCTCGCTGAGCAGGGAGCCAGATCCAAGGCTCGATCCCAGGACTCTGGAAGAATGACCTGAGCTGAAGGCAGACGCTTAACTGACTGAGCTACCCAGGTGCTCCAAGAGAACCAAACTTTTTTTTTAAGAGAACCAAATTTTATTTTTTATTTTATTTATTTTTAAAGATTTTATTCATTTATTTGACAGAGATCACAAGTAGGCAGAGAGGCAGGTGGGGGGCGGGGGGAGGCTCCCTGCTTAGCAGAGAGCCTGATATGGGGCTTGATCCCAGGACCCTGAGATCATGACCTGAGCCGAAGGCAGTGGCTTAACCCACTGAGCCACCCAGACGCCCGAGAACCAAATTTTAAATGCCTGTTTTGGGCTAAGCTGTGTACTGGGTACTCGACAGTGTCATTTAATCTTTTTTTTTTTTTTTTTTAAGTGTTATTTAATCTCCACAATAGCCCTTTCAAATGAGAATCACTGTGGCCATCTGATAGGTCAGGAAATTGAGATTTAAGATTTATTTAAGTAACCTTCCCAAGATTACATATCAGTTAAGTGAGATATCCAGGCCTGACAGATTCCAAAACCCATGTTTTTTCTTTTACTTCATTTATAATACGTGAAGGGGGATTCATTCTCTCTCTCTCTGTCTCTCTCTACACACACACACACACAGACACACACACACACACATTTTACATTTCACATAGTGCTGTAAAAACCTCAGAAAATTTTTGGGTGTCTGATTTGACTCCTTGTAACAGACTTGTGAAGATAGCTAGAACCTCAGCTTCCCAGGTAATAGTACTTAGTGGTATGATTTGCTGCAAATTCTATAGCTAGAAACTAGTGGTAGCTAGAGCTGTAAGGATACCTTCCTGATTTTAAACCATGATATTCTTTCTGTTATAACACACACATAAAACACAGGAATTCTTTTCTTTTTTTTTTTTAAGATTTTTATTTATTTATTTGACAGAGATCACAAGTAGGCAGAAAGGCAGGCAGAGAGAGAGGAAGGGAAGCAGGCTCCCTGCCAAGCAGAGAGCCTGATGCGGGGCTCGATCCCAGGACCCTGGGATCATGAACTGAGCTGAAGGCAGAGGCTTTAACCCACTGAGCCACCCAGGTGCCCCAAAACAAAGGAATTTGTGATAGAACCTACAAATTCTGTTTGTTATAGAATAGGAGCTAAGTATGTCCTAATGAAATTAGAAAGCTGGAGTCTTAAAAGATCAGACAGAGCAAATTCCTCATTTACCCTAGGAGCCAAGAAGGAGGTTGACTCCTCCAGGGGCACTTACCTGGTTGTTGCAGAGCTGGGACTAGACTCCAGGCTTCTTCAGACTCACATGCTCAGCTTTTATTACTAAAGAGTTTGTGTTGAATCCACCTAGTATTTCCCCTTGATTCACATGTTTCAGATTTCAAAACCAACAAAAAATTTCCCTCCCACTCCTGTCTCACAACTTCCAGGTTGGATTCTTCCCATAGGTAATGATACCTTCCAGAGATACTTTATGCGCAATAAAGCAAATAGGTAAACTGTGTTTATTTAACAACATATCTTGCAGATTCCTCTATATTATTAGTACATGAAGTCATTCTTTTCTTTAATAGCAGCATTCATATTGAACGAGTGCTTCATAATTTAAGCAGTCATTTACTGAAGGACGTTTAAGTTGTTTCCAGTCTTTTAGATTAAAAAAAAATTCAATAATCAATGACCTTGCACATGTCATTTCTTATATGTACAGATGTGTTGGTAGGATACATTTCTAGAAGTGAAATTGCTAGATCAAAGAGCATATGTTTCTTATATTACCATCCTTAGATCTTTATTCTTTTATGTATGTGTATATAAAATGGATATATATATATATTTTTTAGGCCTTTATTCTTAATGTAGAAATGGAGTGTTTTCATATTGAATGAAAGACCTTTTAATTGCTTTTTCTGTTTGGCAATAGCAGTTTATAATTTTAAAAATAAGTTACTTTAAGAGTGACAGAATTTATTTTTTAAACTGGTGCATGTTGTATGCTTTGATGTTAATATGACAGATTAAAGAAAGTGTAATGGAAGCAGTATTGCTTTGGAGTCAGACCTGAATTTGGATCTGTGTTCTACCAGTCTACTGACTTTGTGACATTTGGCAAGTAATGGAACCGCTAAGCCTCAGTGATCTCATCTAGAGCAACAATACCAGCCTTATGGAATTGTTGTCTAAAGCTACTGTATTTCATTAATTCTAAGAAAACATTTTTCCTCTACATTCTAGTATCTTTGACATTGAGAGGCTCATAGTCAAAGACATGCTGTAGTTGTTTTGGTGTTGTTGTTGTTGTTGTTTTTCCCTTCCTTTCTTGGCATATGAGATAATGTTGGTCTTAAAATCAATGGCATCTTATTGGATTTGATGAAGTAGGGTGATGCCACAAACTGGCACAGGGGAACTGTGCTAGGGCATGGTATAGGCAGAGGAAGTTCAGTGTGATGAGGAAAGTTCAGGCTTGTGGTGGGCTGGTTGGGTGTTAGTGGAGTGGGTATAATGGAAGTTTTGTTCTAGGCAGCAGTCAGCGCAGCAGAACCATCATAAAGTAAAAGGATAGTGTAGTTGGTGATGGAGCACAAGGGCAGATATTACCCACAAATCTGGGTATATAGAAGTTGGAATTAAGGCAGATTGTTGGTGGGTAACAGGACTTTGGCCCAGGGTAGAGGTTAAGGAACTGTGTGCTAATTCATAGCGGGAAGACTTTGAAGTAGTGGGGCTATGGGAAAAAATTTTGCAAATGATGCATGTACATCATACATATATATACATATACATCATATATATATATATACACACACACACACACATATATATATATACATAAAAGATTATATTTGTTAGAGAGAGAGAATGTGTGCACACGCATGCGTGAGCAGGGGAAGCAGCAGGCAGAGGGAGAGGCAGGCTCCCCACTGAGCAAGGAGCCCTATGCAGAATACGATCCCAGAACCCTGGGATCCTGACCAGAGCTGAAGGCAGGCAGACACTTAACTGACTGAGCCACCCAGGTGTCCCTTTATCTAGAATATATAAAGAACTCTTAAACTGAACAGTAAAAAGAGAATGCAGTTTAAAAGGGGGCAAAGATTTGGACAGACATTTCTCCCAAGAAGGTCCACAAATGGCCAGTAAGTATGTGAAAAGATACTCAACATCCCATTATGGAAATTTCAGTCAGAACTGCAAGGAGGGGCACCTGGGTGGCTCATTTGATAGAGCATATGAATCTTGATCTCAGGATTATAAATTTGAGCCCCACATTGGGTGTAGAGGTTACAAAAAAATTATTTAAAAAAATTTTAAGGAGATATTACTGTACATCCACTAGGATGACTAGAATCAAAAAGACACATGTTCTGTGACAAGTACTGGTGAAGATACTAAGAAGTTAGACCCCTCAGACACTGCTCATGGGAATGTAAAATGGCACACCTACTTCGGAAGAGAGTTTGGCAGTACTTCAAATTAACGGCATGACCCAGCAATTCCAGTTCTAGAAATGTACGCGAGAAAAGTGAAAAGATATGTTCACCCCAAAGATTGTACATGAATGTTCATGGCAGCATCATTTATAATAGTCAAAATGTAAAAAAATTCCAATGTCCATTATCCAATGGATGGGTAAATATGGTATGATCTATTCATATGGCGATGCACCACAGCAAAAGAAGAAGTGAAGTACTGATGTGTGCTGTGACGTGGATGGATGTTTAAAACATATGCTAATAAGTAAAAGAGGCCAGACACAAAAAGACCAGATATTACATGATTGGATTTATATGAAATGTCCTGAGCAGGCATGTTGATAGAGACAGAAAGTAGATTGATTGTTGGTTTAGTGGCCCTAAGGTTGGGAGGGGATGGAGAGAAGGGAAATGCCTGCTGAGGGTTGTGGATTCCTTTTGGGGTTGATGAAAATGTTCCGGAATTAGATCTTGATGACCGTTTCAGGACCTTGTGAATTACTAAAAACTGTTGACCAGTGTACTTTAAATGGGTGAATTTTCTGGTATGTGAATTATATTCCAGTAATGCTCTTAAAAACAAAAAGTGGCCCTAGTTCTAGGAATGGCCTGGATTACGTATGTAGCAGATTATCTGTATAAGAAAAGAGTTAAGGGTAGAAGCAGCCAATTATAAGAGCAGGAACGCATGTTGATTGGGAAAGTCCTGAGAAGAGGGAGGAAAGATGGTGATGTCTGGGTTGGGAATAAAACAGTAGCAGTTATCAGCTACTGTTACTGTCCTGCCAAGGTCAGATGAGTAAGAACTAACAATGCTGAAACTCTTGACTGTGGATCTTGTAATGTTTGAAAATGCTTCCTGCCTAAATCCGTATTGGGCCCAAGGTCTTTCTGGTGGGGACCCCCATCACCGGGAGGACCCTGATATAAAGAGGAAAGGATACAGATCTACAGAAATAGGATCCAGGGGAGGCCTGAACAGTTGCATGTTCCAGAGGTCAAGGACTATCGTCTTCATCGGAAATGTTCCACAGAGGCCAGTGTTAACGTTGTTTAGGCAGGTTTGGTCCACATAAGGGTGGAGGTAAGGAAGGCTAACTTAGAACTAAGTCAATAGCTGTCAGGATGGAGAGGATAGGGTGGATCTGGAAATTCCCTAGGAGATAGGTCCAGTCAAGGCAAGAACCCAAAGACTCAATCAAGACCTGGTGTGTTAAAAGGAATGTCATGGGATTTATTCAGATTTCCCATGGGGATAGTATGAGCTATTAATGTGTACATACCATTCACAGGCTTATATGGCCTTTTGTTTATTACTTCTGTCTGTGCCAATTGTCACTGTGCTTTAAGAAAATTAAGTCTTGTCCTTAAAACTTCATTTAGGCTTTGTACATTATTTTTCAGAATTAGATTGCAGTTACTGGAGGATGAAAGCAAATGAATACTAAGTTCAGACAAGGAAAATAAGCTCTATTATGCTGCATGATAAAGGCCACTGGCTTACTTTTGCCAGCTGGTTTCTAAATACTATGGCAGCTCTGAGGGAGGAGTGTGTTGTTGTGTAAGCAGTACCTGAGTTAGGCTTGTACCTACCGATGGTCTGTGTATATATGAACAGTGGCTGTTGCCATGGCAGGGCCCTCAGTTCCCTTTATCAAAAATCACCTCACTGGTACTGTGAACTAAACATTTTTGTCCATCCAATAGGTTAGTTTTACAAATTCTGATAGGGTTGGTGGAGGGAAGTGAAAGAAGAAAGAGGAAAACCTTTCTCTTCCCTTCTTTCCTTTTGAGCCTTGGGTTTGGAAGGATAAAAGCTTCGAACAGTAAGCTGACACTCCCTTTGGGGAGCTGACATCATGAAATGGTGGTTTACCTCCCTGAATAATTTTCCTTTCACAGAGTTTGAAGCTTTTCTTTTTCTTTTTGACCTGTGCTGAAAATGTTACTAAAGATTCATTTTGGTTTAGAATTTTGCTTTTTAAAAGAACAAGCATCAGTGGAAGGGTTGGGGTGAACTCCTGCTGCAGCGCGCTCTAATTTGGATTGATCATTTCCCACCTCGTGTCTCTGGGTGAGCTCTGTCTCTCCTGAGGGGACTGTTAGGGTCAATTTGAGAGTGGAAAGTGGAAGGAACAGTTGGCAGATAGTTAAGTGGTTTTGTACCTAGAATGTTATCAGAGGGAAGCAAATGCTAGGATAAGAATGAGGTAGCAGAGAGTTAGGGCAGGATGGCGTAGCTGGGGTGTCTAAGGGGTGCCCCAAAGACAGGCTTTCCCTTCTTCTTGGTGTCGCTTTGGCCTGGCTCTCTACATTGGGAAAGGAAAGGAAATTCCCTCTCTGTCTCTTGGGCCAAATGCCTCTTCTATAGAGATTAGAATAGAACTCAGGGTTAATATGGCTCAGGACTGTATTTCACTGGTAGCTTTTGTGGTCTGGCCTTACAGACCTAAACACAGATGAGAATAGTTTTTCCCTGGGGAAATGAGCACCAACTAACTGACATAGAAACAAACTTTTGAAATAGAAGCAGTTTATAATTTGACTGTACTGTACTTTTTCTTGTTGCATACCAGGCCCACTGATTTGCAACCAGGTACTTCACAGGAGGTGTGCACCCCTGAGACTGCACAGAAGTCACATGAAAGGTACAGGGTGGCTTTGGATAATCTGAGACAATTAGCCACATTGCCTGAAGGCCGAAGTTTTGTTAAAAAGAGACTAAAAGGATTATTGGACTTAGGGTACCTTTTATTCTGTGTTAGGAGTCCTGGAGGATCCATTATGGGGATCTCCATAAGTATACTTGTTAGATGAAATGAAATACTAATTTCAGTCAGGAAGAACTGTCCTTGCCTGAAGGAATATCAGGCGTATTGGAAACGTTTGACATAACAATAAGGGAGGGTGTTGCAGGGAACAAAGGTTCTCTGTGACTTGACAGCTGCTATTAAAAAGTGACACCAGGAAGAGCCTGACTCTGGCCTCAGCTGCCTGAAGTTGCTACAGCCTTCTCTAGTGTTACCAGAGGAATTTGCACTGCTCTTGTGTTAGCAGATAGAGGCTACTGATGGATGGCTAACCAGGTCCTCATTGTGCTCTGGGAAATCAATTTCTGACCTCTCAGTACAATCTTCTGAATGATTGGCTTTCCTAATGGCCAGTATTTTAAGGTTCTAACTATGTACAGGGTACCTTGCTTAACTCAAAGAAGTTCTAAGAAGCATGAACTATGCTGTGGATATTGGGCTTTAACTGGAACTCTAACCTATTTTACTTTCTCTTGAAGCTCGGAGGCTGAGAATAAAGCCATAGTTAACAAGTTATCCTCCTATTTCAAGGACTTGCATGGAGGGGGGGCCTTAAATTGGTTTTGCACGTTTCGCCCATACCTTATCTCCAGGAAGTAAAAGTGTGGAGAGTTAAGGGTTCTAAGACAAGGATGTTTTTGGAGAAAACTGTTAGTATGTGGTGTGTTCCGTGTATTTCCCCATCTCCACACACAGCTTCTGGAGAGGAGGATACTTCTCTTAAGCCCCTTTCAGTGAAGACAAATGAGGGGGTATAGCTCAGTGGTACAGCATTTGACTGCAGTGAAGACAAATGATAGGGGAGGCTTTAGTCGAATCATTCTGAGAACTTGACATGTATCCCCTGGTGTTCGGTATAGCATGAGCAATAGTATGTGAATCTGTGGGTCCCTAGCAGAGCAGAAAAGAACAGGACTACATAGTTAGGAATCTGCACTTCAGAAGACAGTAGTGTTTCCTTGAGCTTCTGGATGGAACTAGGTTAAAACCTTCCAAAGAGGGACACTGTGCATGACTACCTGGAAGATGAGATGCTCTAATTTGCCACAGGTAGTAAAAGTAGAGCGCTGTACTCTGGTCTGACTTTCATCTCAGGCTCTTTCCACTCCACCACACTGCCTCCCCAGAGGCCCTGCATGCTAGGACATGGTGGTGGGATGAAGCTGCATGAGCTCAGCAGACACTCCTAGCCCGCCGAGAACCTGGCATCCACGGCGCTCACTGGCGACCCCAGCTCTTCCGTCCCTCTGATCTGCTTTCTCATGCCACCCCCCTAAATTCACTCTGGAAGGTTTTTTTCCCATGATCCTCCAGAGCCCCATCTAAAGTGGGCACTGAGATATGCCCTCCTTAAATTATCCCTGTGCTTATACTTTCTGTTGAGAAATGGGCTTTAGAGATGTTAAATCAGTTGCCCCAAGGACTCAAAACAGGTAGAAAGTGGAAATGGCATCTGGGTTTGAATTTCAGGTTTCTCAGACTCTGGTGCCCATACACATCTTCTTTTCCTTGTGCTGCCTCCAGCAAAGGCTTTATAAGAAAATGAGCCCTTATGAAATCTCCTATTTTAGTTTATTTTATCATGATTTTAAAAAATTTTACAAGTTTTGTAGATAGAATTAAGAATAGGAAAATACTGACTTGAAATGGAAGGGAGCAGAGAACCACAGAATTCTGTATCTAGAATATTTCATGATGTGGATTCTGTATATAATGTGCGGGAAGAAGGTTGAGCTGAACTAGATGTTAATTAAAGAAAATCTCCCTTTCCTTTCTGTACCCCATGTTTTTAGAGGACTTTTGAGACTCTCCTGAGAATGGCACTATGCTTAGAAATGCCCTTTCATTTGTTTACAACTCCCCAATAGCACCTTAGATCTTAGCCTCCCCTTCTTTCTCTATGCAAGGGGGCAGTAAACTTAACCAGTGTGCTAGGTTTACAGAGTTTTCACAAATCTCCTGTAAATTACCCATCCCATTGTGTAGACCAGGCACCGCTCTGTGGCAGTGCTTGGGAACTACACTTTCACCGGTAGCAGGGGGTCAGGAGAAAGTGGGCTTTCACTCCTGCCCCCTAAATGCAGAAGTGGCCTCAGCTCATTCTCTTTCCTGTCCTTCCCCCTTCTTTTCTTCCTTAAGGCAGCTTCTTTGAATGGGAAGATAGTGAGCTGGCAGTTCTCTTAGGCCGAGCAGAATTCCTCTTGTGCAATCTAGTGGCGAATAATCAGGAATACTATTCCTGCCATCACAGCGTAATGCTCTTGACATTAGTAAGGGCTTTTGACAACCTTACCCAGACCAGATTTTATCAACGGGAAATTGACTCCTGTCTGAATGGAGGTAGCTTCCTAATCCTAAGCTTTTCTCCATAAATCTTAACAACCTTAAGGAGACTTATGTCCATTTGCCCTTCGTACTACCTGGCAGGCATCCTCCCTTTGAAAGCAGGCATTCCCTTTGTTTCTGGCCAGGGTCCTCCTCCATGCATCCTTTCCGGTGATACCAAGAAAGCAAAGTACTTTCTCTCTGCTCTTCTTCCCCTTTCAGTGTGTTCTCTACTGCCTTCTATTATGCGATACTGTGCCTACTATTTTTTTTTTTTCTTGCTTTCTGCTATAGAATATCCTTTCTGGACTATGGTTGGCAACTTCTTCAGTTTCAGGATGGAGACTGTTTTCTGGCAAATTGCTGGACTGTGTTTATAAGTGAATGTGCACATAGTTCCTGTACATGATTGCAGTCTTTAAGCCCCCTAAATTTTGTTGCCCTCTGAACTAGCATGATATAGACATTTCTTGCTGTTGCAGTTTCTTGGCCAGTGTATTTCCACTCCCTGCTCCCCAAACCCCTAATCGCAGCACTGGATGTAGGGCTCTGTGAACGTTGGGCCTTGTCCCCATGATGCTCTGTAAATACTTGTCAACCAAACTAATGAAATCAGGAGAGCAAGAGCAATTGGCTGAGGATTTCAAGTGGTGAAAAATAAGGCTTCTTTTGGTGAACAGTATGGATCAAACTAGAGGCTTTGCATGCTGTGTAAAGAAAGCACTGAATCCTGTAAACAGCAGGGAACCATTAAATTTATGTATCTTCTAGAGGTCTAATTTGTATATATTACAAAAAATGTACACATCTTGTGTACAGCTTGATGAATTTTTACTTACATGATTATCTGTGTAATTACTGCTCAGATTCCAGGAAAAATCTCTAAAACCCCAGATAAGGAGATTTTATCTTGATTCACATTTAGATGCCAAGTGCCATGGTTGGTCTGTAGTATAACCAGGATTGGAATTATTACAGCTGTTCTCAGGATTAAGAAGTCTTTATACTTGAATGAAAACACTAACTCATACCATCTAATTGTGTGACAAAAATAATACAGTGTGGTTAACGTTTTTCAGTCATCAGCATGTCTTGGCACTTTATAGACACTACTTGAAATTATCTGGCCCAGGAGGGTTTGTTACTGTCCTGTTTTACAGATGTTAAAGGTTAGTAAGGTAAAGTAATTTGTCTCAGGTTCTACAACTAGAAAGTAGCAAATCTAGGACTGTCTATCACCAGAGACTGATTTCTTGTTGGTAATTTGCTGCCTTAAATATCTGGTACCTAGGTTTAAGTAACAGATACGTATGTCTTTGCGGCGGGAGCTGATGATTATATTTGCTAACTGCAATGAAGAATGCTCTTTTTAGGCACATTCTGATCTGTGGCTTACAGGCGTTATGAGAGAAGGGGGTCTTGGATTCTTTGTCAGTCAGGCCCTGGAGCATTTTATTTGGATAGATTTTTTGAGGGAGGAAGATGCTTTCTGGCTTCCTAAAATCAATATATAGCAACAAAATGATGGTCCCTACAGACACATTTTGAAAGCAGGACACAATGAAGATGATATATGGACCTAAATATCCAGAAATTCCAGCAATTAGTTTGTCTTAAAAATGTCAGTGGAATAAGTGTGTGCCCGTGTTAGTCAGCAAAATGGCAAAATTCTTACAACATTAAGATTATGTTGGGGTAGGAGGGCACTGGGGTAGCTCAGTGGGTTAAGCCTCTGCTTTCAGCTCAGGTCATGATCTCCGGGTCCTGGGATTGAGCCCCACGTCAGACTCTCTGCGCAGCAGGGAGCCCGCTTCCTCCTCTCTTCTCTCTGCCTGCCTCTCTGCCTACTTGTGATCTCTCTCTATCAAATAAATAAATAGGATCTTAAAAAAAAAAAAAAAGATCATGTTTCAAGAGCTAAAGGGACAAAGAAAATGTGAAACTTCCATAGCCTCTAAAAGGAAAAATAATTTATTTTAATGGCCCTCAAAGTTGCTTAAACCCAATAATTGTCTATATATGTTAATGTCTTAGTTCTGACTCACAGTACAAAAAAAAAAGTCACATCAAACAAATTTGTTATTATGCATAACTACAATATATTTAATATTTGTTCAGTTTTTTCAGATAAAGTGAGAGGGTCAGTGCAGGACATTTTAGCACATTTAGGTATAAACTGGGAGTAGTCAATGAATTTCAGGTTTTACAAGATGAAAGCATGCCAGGAAGTAAACTAATCTTAAAAAGATATAAACAATATGGTTATCTGACTTGCTTGGGGGAAAGACTACAGTTTTAAGTTTTTTAGAATACTCTGTACAAAGATAATATTGCCAGTTGTACCACTTTTTGAAGAGATGTGGGTGCCAAAAAAGAAGTTCAGTATTGCTTTGGTATCTGTTAATTTTTAAGGATGGGGTGGTGATGGAGATGGTTTTCTACTCAAAAAGCTGCTCCTGTTGTAAATACTTCTTTTATAGACTTTGTTTAAAAAATCGCGCATTTCAGTGAAACCATCCAAAAGGAAATAGGATTATGGATACTGAATTCTGTGATTAAAGTTAATCCTAAAATATAAATAAAATGTGGAAAGTGGCCTTCAAACATAAAATTTATCAAGTCATAGTAGCAAGGAGATCAGTATCCTCTCCCCAGTTCCCCATCCAGGGGTTTCTTTACTGTCTTGTTCAGAGTGCCTACTTCTGAGTAGCTTTATAATGTTTGTGATACATGCTGGGGGAGGAGGGAGGGTTGTCACTTAAGAATGCTGTGTCCCTGGAGCCAGCAGGTTCAGTTGCTAGGAAGCCTTGCCTGAAGAATGGTTGAATCCTTTTAGCTCTGGTTCTCAGCATCAAGCTGCCTTCCTCTAAGTCATTCCCTTGCATTTGGTAATGAGCCAGTGGGAAAGTAGGCTTTGAGGAAGCCAGTCAAGAGGGGAGAGCATAGGAGATGCTCAGAACAAAAGAAGGATGATGTCAGTGTCCCAGTTAGTGCCCTTCTGTCAGAAGCGGGAATAAGTTCTCTCAGATTCTTATTTTTGCCATTGCTTTCTTTTTAAAACCTTTAAAGAAATTGTGAAGCGTAATACACAAACATTTTTAACTGGCTCACTGAGATTCTTCCCATCTTATCTGATGCCTTAACTGTCCTCTCCTCTGGTGATGATTGCAGAAGATAACAGTTTGGAGGCTTTGCTAACCAAAGAAGACAGAGATAGAAGTTGAGATGAAAAACCCACAAAAATATCAGTGAAAGAATAAGTTTGAGATCCCTACCAAAAAAAATTTCTGAAATCCCATTTCCTTATAATACCCAAGGCAGCTGAATGGGAAAAAGACAGGATGTGAGGAAAAAGGGGAGAAATGAACACGAGGCATGGAATCTTCCAGATCCCTATTTGTTGGCTCCGTTTATTTCATACTGCTTTGTTCTCAAGACTGATGCTTACAACTGGGTTGCAAATAGACCTGGGTAATAACTGACTATTTTTCTAGTTTTGGAAGAACATGAGATCTAGATATATATTATTTTGGGTATATATAATTATGAAAAAATTATTGTATATAATTATGAAAAAACTGTAGTAGGTCTTTGGCAGTCTTCTTGCATATATCAGATAGGAAAATTCAGAGATATTTAGTACCTTTTCTCTACTTGGAAGCTCTGAATAGATTTCATTGGGTGGGAAGCCAACATAGTAGGATAAACCTTAATACAATGCAGATTTCATTGTTAACTCTGGATAAGTGGAATTTGATAAAGTTACATTAGTACTTGGATAGGCAAGTAAACATAAATTTAAAACAAAGATTATTTTTCTTACAGTCCTATTTTGTAACGGATTATGACCCAACCATTGAAGATTCCTACACAAAGCAGTGTGTGATAGACGACAGAGCAGCCCGGCTAGATAGTAAGTGATCTGCCTTTATTTGATAGTTTGATAGCCTGTTTTTAAAACATAAGCTTGGGCATTTTGCCAGTTGCACACTACAATGGAAATATCGTAGGTGGTGTTGAACACAAGCCCACCTCCTTCATTAGTTTTGATTGATGCATCAGCATTTTAGGATATTTAAATATTTCTCAGTAAATGTAATATAAAACAGTAATTGTGTTGACCTTGTGCTGGTGAAATTAATCTTGTCATTGTAGCTTGTTGAAGTTGTATTTTGGGGGATATTCGGGAAAAAAAACATGAAGTTTCAGCTCTTCCTGCTTTCCTGCAAATGTTAAAATGGGTGAAGTAAATATAGAAAAGATTGAATATTTGTTAACTTGCTTAGAATTTTTAGCACAGAGGCAGCAGCAAATAGGGTTTTGTGCTTGGTCACGCACTCCAAGTCTGCACAAAAGATAGCCCTGTTCTTTTAATTGACATGATTCTTTCATTCCCAGAGATCAAGAGGTACATTAGCACCTGCACTTTAAGTGTGGTGTTTGTGGGGAGTAGACCAAGATTTCTTTCGTGAATTTACAGGTATCTTTTTCAGTTCTTTCCGTGGAGGAGATTAAAACATTCAAGTGACTTCAGAGGTGATCTGACTCCATCTGCCTAGATGTATTTGGTATTTTTAACCTTGTAATTGGTATGCTAATGTATTCTAGCTATAAAATCAACCCGTACTGATGAAGATGACTCTGAAGCTGTCTGCTGTGAGATGTGTTTGTTTCTATTTCAGGAATAGAGCGCTTTGAGGAGAATTCCATGTCTTTATTACACTATGTGTGATGTGCTCTGAAGGACCCACATTAATTGGGGAAGCCATGTATGAGATGAGAACATGAACATGGTTACATGTATTGTTTTCTCTTTAGTTCTGGATACAGCAGGACAAGAAGAGTTCGGAGCTATGAGAGAACAGTATATGAGAACTGGCGAGGGTTTCCTGTTGGTCTTTTCAGTCACAGATCGAGGCAGGTTTGTACCAGTATTAAAATACAGATCTTCTGTTCATGCCTAGATCACTATTTTATTGAATTTGGACTTCTTGTTTTTAGAGAAAAAGATAAAGTAATGAGATACTAAATGGGGTGTGAGACTAGCCATGTTCTGATATTTGAGCAAATTGATTTGTCTGTTTCTGTTTTAGTTTCGAAGAAATCTATAAGTTTCAAAGACAGATTCTCAGAGTGAAGGATCGTGATGAGTTTCCAATGATTTTAATTGGTAATAAAGCAGATCTGGATCATCAAAGACAGGTGAGAAGGAATGTTGCTGCTGGGAATCCCATTGTTGATAATCACAAAAAGATGAATTGGTGAATAGATGTGTTTCATGAAACTACTGAAAGTGCCATGATCAGAAAACCTGCTGACCGTGGCACACTAGATCTGGGGATATCGAATTCTCAGACACATTTACACAGAACTTCAGTGGACCCTGTAAACCTGTGAGTATTTGTACTAGCTCCATTCACATGTTATAATTTCTTGGATAATCTCCAAAACTCTAATTCAGTTAGGTCATCTTAAAGCTACCCTTATTACAGACCAAGTTTTTTCAGTGTTAATGCTAAATTACTTTCATTTAGAGAATAGCTTTGGCCTGAATGACAATATTTGGGTTTTTCCTGAGTTCCATCAGTGACGGAATATTCTGTTCATTCTTTGCACTGGCAGAATCTAACACCATAACCTCTAAGGGAAGAAGATTTTTAGTATTTAGTTGTAGCTAGATTATACTCACTTGTATTTCACATTTAATTTTTAAAATTTGGAGTATATATTATCCACTCATATTTTTGTGGGTGAGCAGAACAAGGTCAGATGTAAATTAGTGCAGGTTCTTCCATCACTTGGGGTTTCTTTTTGTATCTTTTTATTTCATTTCAGGGTTTAGCCTCTAAACAATTACATCTGGAAATGTAATTGTTTAAGTTGTTTCTTAATTTTTGCTGGTATTTAAATTGTCTTCTGTTTTTATATAGCTTTGTGTTACTTTTTAAGATTTTGTTTGAAAAGTGCAAACATCAGGAAAAATGGGTTGAGAACACCTCTGAGGGCAGCCTTCCATTTTGTAGTTAACTGTAATTTAATACAAATCTTTGTGTGCTCTATTTGTAAAATTTTGTTGAAGGTATACCAGGTTTAAATGTGGGCTTAAGAGAATATTATTGTTCCAATGCTAAAATTTAGAAATGTTTTCTGGTGATATTTGATGTAGAATAAATTTTACTAGTAGGTCTTTTTAAAATCTGTATTATTATCAGGTTAAGGTGAAAAAAAATTTTTTTTAAAGATTTTATTTATTTATTTGACATAGATCATGAGTATACAGAGAGGGAGGCAGAGAGAGAGTGGGGGAAGCAGGCTCACCACTGAGCAGAGAGCCCGATGCGGGGCTCGATCCCAGGACCCTGGGATCATGACCTGAGCGGAAGGCAGAGGCCTTAACCCACTGAGCCACCCAGGCACCCCTAAGGTGAAAAAATTTGATCTTCACTTCAAACCAGTATAAACTTTTTGAAATAATTTAGAATATGGCATTGTTCACATCTTAAACCTTAAGAGTAGATAGGCCGTCTATTTTTGAATTTTTTTATTTTTAGGGTCATTTCCTTCAGGGTTTCTGAACCTAACTGTATTTATTAAAAGTTGCCAGTAGAATCTGTCTGCTGATCTTTGCAGTCCTTTCTAGTACTAGAAACACTTTTATATGTCACTGGATCTGGGAGTAACTGGGAAGTAGCTTTGCCATGAGCAAGAGGCTCCCCTCCCTCCCTCTTCTACCCGGCCCCTGAGTGCTTTCTGCCCTGATGATGGGAAAGGTTTTTCTCACCTTTCGGTGGTTGTACGTAGCTCCAGTAATACAATAGATGGGAGGACTGGGGTGAGTTGGAGGTCTCCTGTAGTGTAGGTGGTGATAGGCCAGGAAGTGTGGGGAAGCCCATGTCCCCCAGACCAAACAGGCCCTGCCGTGATGGTCCTAGGGCAGAGTTACTTCTAAGTCACCTCTATGCTGAAGATGCCATGTTTGTGCCACAGTTTCCTATGTCTGCAGATTATCAACATATTATGGCACTTCGACTTTGTTTCACACAGTGGGCTTATAAAATTTTTCATCTAAGGTTTTTTCCTTTTAATAAGAGAAAAGATTCTCAGAGTAAAATAAAAAACAAAGGTGGTGAGAAGGAACAATGTAGGGAATGGTAAGTTTCATATTTCCATCACCCTGAAGATAGCAGTTGGCCTGGAGTAAGTTCTTCTATATTCATTTCTCTGCTTTAAACTGTATACACGATAAATTATGTATACATTGAAAGCTCAAGCGTGTGTATCCAAGAGAGAAGAGCAAGTAGCTGAGATCTGACTGCTTAATTTTCACTCATTCCTATAGATTCTGCTCTCTGAAGGATAGGCCCTGAGAAAAACTGGATTTCTGGCTTCTGCTTCATCTCCTCTTCACCCTTGCACTCAGGCACAGCTCCTGCACTTACGGGAGCCTTGGGTGCTGGCTGGCTGCAAATCCTACCGCCTTTCCCTCATCCCATTCATTTCCCACTTGTTTGCATGATTCTTACTCACTTTCTCATTCTTAAACTGACAGCACTTTCTTCTCCTTCCTCACTCACAGCTGATGATGAGTAATATTTTCCTATTTCACTGAGACATTTCTGCACATTTCTACCTCCACATGTACTAACCGAAGTACACATGTACCCCATCAATTCTGCCTTCCCCCATTTAGGTGGATAAACTGTTCACCTATCTGTGCCCATCCTCTCTAGTAGGCACTGCGTCCCCTTCCAGTTTTTCCCATTTCTTTGCCTCATGATCGTTCCCACCAGTTTGGCTCTCCTCTTTAAAACAATCTGTAACTACAGCAAAAGCTTGTTCTTAATCTCACATTCTTCTCTGTGTACCTTTCTGCTGCTTCTTGTCACACAGAACTCGTTGAAAGTGTTATCTACACTTGCTCTCTCTCCTCTCTTTCCTGCCATTCTTGCTTGCCCTGACCCCAAGGCATGCAGTGCCCGAGTCAAGGTCACAATTTACGCAGATATCAGTAACATTTGACACAGTTACTCACACGCTCATTTTTGAAACACTGTGTTTACTTAGCTCTGGGACAGTGGAACCTTTGCCTCTTCCTTCTCCCTTTGCTCATCTTCCCTTCTCTCTCTCTGGTGTCTTAGGGCTCAGGTACACCCTCTTCTAAGGCTCTGGGTGTATAAAGACCATCATGCTTCACTTTCCAGCCTTTGAGGACCGTGCACAGCACATTTGAAATGAAGGCGCTATGCTAAAGGTTTTTTTTTTTTACCTTTGTAAAGTCTTTTCAGAAGTAAAGGTGTTGTCCAGAATGTCTTGGCACCTTGCCTTGCTTTACCAACACCCTGGACAGGCCACAGGGATCCCATAAAGATTTCTTTCCCCTGTTCAGAAATGCTTACTTTTTTGGTCATCACCCCTAAAACATTTTTACTCAGGAACCAGTCTGACTTGCTAAGTTAATGAACCAGTTCATTGTTTTCTGCCTTTGTCTTAGACACAATCATTTGTGGACTTTTTCTAGTTTCTAGCTAGGTAACAAATGCCAGTTCTCCATGTTTTTGGAATCAGTGGGTCAGCCCTGGGCATTCTTCCTACTGGTTCCTGAAATTCTGAACCCATCTGGGGAGATCAGAGATTTTGGTTACTTTCTTCTGGCTTCTGTATCTCTAGATTTGGCTTCTTCCTTCCATCCATCCATCCATCCATCCATCCATCCATCCAATATTTATTGAACCTTTTTTCTAGACATTAATGACAGAGCAACAGAAAGAACAAAGTCACTGAAGTTTACATTAAATAAAAAGAGTTTGGTTAACGTTACCACGCACCTAGCCCCTTAGAGATACTTTGATCATTTTGTTTATCCTTTCAGAGATGTAGGAAGAAAACATAAGTAAATGACTTGTTTGTGCTTACTAAAATGTTAAAGTGGGTAAATATGATAGCACACTGAATCTGAAATTTAATACAGCAGTACGTGGGCTTGGATTGTTGACTTGGTGCTATCTCTAGTTTCAGGTTCCTTGTCCTGACTCAGCCCTGTGTAGAAACAGACTGTTTTGCTTTTTTGTTGTTGTTGTTTTGTTTGCTTTTCCTCTGTCTTCTCTCCCAGCTTACCTTAGCTTCCCCATCTCCTTTCCCCCTTGTTAGGTGCTAGTGGCTTTCTGTTAATGTGAGAAGGGAGCCCATTATACTTACAATAATATCTAAGTGTTCTAACCCCCAATCTGTTTGTTAGTACCTTGACCATAATATGCCCCTGTAAGCCTCCTAGGAAAAAGACATCGCTGGAACCCCCAGTGGTATTAAGGGTCTCTTCTTGCCTTATCTGTTTGTACCTTGTCTGCATCTAAAAGATTTGTAAACCATTGAGTGTAAGTAGCCTGAGCGCTTCTCAGTTTTCACCCTTTAGTTTTGTTCATGCTTTGTCCTTAGCACATACAACAAAGGTAAGTACTCAATAGATATTTGCTGAATGAATGATTCAAGGCATCAGTGAATCAAACCATGTATTAATTTGATGATTCTTTCTATACAATCGATATTTTTGAAAATAAAACAAAAACACGTTTTGCTTCTGCAGACTTAGGTTATTTATTAACTAGACACATCTGTGTGAGCATTGCACATGTTTTGGTCTATTCCTACTAAAGCCAGATTAATAAAATTGCTCTCATCATTCTTATCTTGCTCTTCTCTATTTGGAAATACATAGTACTAGATAAACTCATTAGTGTGGTTGTCTTCTAATACTTATTTGTGCCTTTGAAGTGAAACCACTGGAGGTTCCCAAATGCAGATCTGTGAATTTTTTCAGTCAGATTCACCTTTTTTGTTTAAAACAAAACACTTTTGGGTAGTGCTGACCTACCAAGTTAAAATATCCAGGAGATAAACTTTAGTATTTGGTACCTTTATAAAATTCTCCGGGTTGGGGAACCTCTAGGAAATCTTATTTGTGTAGTTCTCTATCTACACACGTGGCATTCTTTGTTCCCTGCAATATTCTTTTTGTGCTTTTTTGTTTGCTTTGATGGCAGCAATGCTATTTCTGTTTCTTAGTTAAAATAATGCTACACCAGTGAGCTCAAGAGCAGCTTTATATGTGGTTAGAGATTCCTTGACCAGAAATTCGTGTACAAACTCTACTGACCTCGATTCTTAGGAGACAGTGATGGGAGACCATGAATGAAGCACGTAAATAATCTTAGCAGTGGGATTATTTTATCATCTCTGTCATTAATTACTTCTTACTATGTATAGATAGGTCATTTGCCATTCTCTGTAGCTGAATTACATTATGAAGGAGGGATGGGGCAAGGTACCTTTTGGAAGAATAAATGAACAGAAAGACAAATAGCAGAATTATTTTTTTTTTTCTTCCAAATAGCAGAATTCTTAAGGACATGTATTTCCCTTTCTCAATCAAAATCATATTAATAAAGTAATTCTTGATTGACTTGTCTCAAATACTAATTTTTATTTTTATTTTTTTTCCTGTATGTTTTCATTTACTTACTTGATTGGTCATACTCTATCTACCTAACATATGTCTTTATTAGTTAATGACTATACACTCTTTTGGGCTCTGAGCGTACAAAGACAAATAATGCCTTACTCCCTAGCTACAAGGGATGTGATGTAGGGATAGTGGGAGAACAAACCTGAGAATTGGAGTATAGTATGTTTAGGGTTTTGTTACTGGTCACTGTAGGGCATGATGGGAACTCCGGGGTGTTGTTCCAAAACCTCATGGAGGCTAAGGGGGAAGTTATTGATTGCTTAAGTCTTGAAGTGTTATTAAGGAACAAACTATGAGTATAGAGTTTGGAGAGAAGGGGTGGCATCCCAGGAAGAAGGAAGAGAATTTGTGACAACACAGAGGTATTTTTGTAGGAAGGCATTTCCCATGTCAATTTAATAAAGGAATTTGCTTTTTAAATTGGCTTCTGTGAAGCTTTCTTTTCTTACTTGTCTTCCTTACTTGTTAATTGCTTGCTTGATTTGATTGATTTATATTTCAAAACCATAGGCCTAATGGTATATAAGCTGTTTTGAAGAGAGGCAGCAAAGTGTAAAATCTAGAAAAACTTGGGTATACCAGTGCTGTGCAGAATCTGCTGCCCTTTTGGAGCACAACAAGGTTATCCACTATTATGAAATAATCATTAGATGTACATATTAATGTAATAAACTAATGATACTGCACTGAGGTTGCCGAATTTTGGAAATAGAATGTTACACTGGAAGAACGAACTACCTTAAAAGACTAAAGGGAACAACTCAAGCTCAATCAAGCTCAGATAGGGCTAGGAATAATTCCTGTTCTAGTTAGCCAGAGTGAGAAACCTTGTAATTCTGGGGTTATTGGTACTCAGATGGATTTTGTTGCAATAGTAGGGCAGAATTAGCCCTGGATGAAATCTATTTTGTAGGTACTATGTAACAAAAAAGAGCACACTTTCCAAATAAGTGCATCCCAGAAGAAATCTCAAGAACATTTATAGGAATATAAACTTTTTAGAACTCAACAGATAAAAGTTAAATACCCAACCATCACTTAAAAATAACCAAGCAAGAAGCAAGAAAATATGATTCACAATAAGGAGGAAAAGCAAAGAATAGAAACAGACCCAGAAATGACACAGATAGAATTCGTGTACAGATACCTTAAACATTTCTTTCTTTCTTTCTTTCTTTTTTAAGATTTTTATTTATTTGACTGACAGACCACAAGTAGGCAGAGAGGCAGGCAGAGAGAGAGAGGAGGAGGAGGCAGGCTCCCTGCTGAGCAAAGAGCCCAATGTGAGGCTCCATCTCAGGACCCTGGGATCATGACCTGAGCCGAAGGCAGAGGCTTTAACCACTGAGCCACCCAGGCACCCCAATACCTTAAATATTTCTTAAGACTATATTCCATATGTTTAAGAAGCTAGAGAAAACCCTGAAAATTGAATATAGTAGGTAGAGACATGGAAGATGGAGAAAGATCAAAATTGGACTTAAAGAAATTAAAACTACAATGTCTGAGATGAAAAATACCCTGGCTGGGATTAACAGCCAGAAGTAATAGCTGAAAAATTTCTGACTTGAAAAAAACTGTGAAACACATGAATCTAAGAAGCTCAGCAAACCCTGAGCATAAGAAATATGAAGAAAATTACAACAGGACACACACATTTTAATGACATTGTTTAAAACCACCGATAAAGAGAAAATCTGAAAGATAACCAGAGGAAAAGAAAACTATTAACACAGGAACAGAGCTAAAGATGGCAGCAGTCATCATGGTTTCTCATGGGCAGTGATACAAGGGAGAGGAAGATAGTGGCACAACATCTTTCGGGTATTGAAAGAAGAAAATCATCTAAAATTAAATGGCCAATAAAAATGTTTTTAAGAAATGAAGGTGAGGGCGCCTGGGTGGCTCAGTGGGTTAAGCCGCTGCCTTCGGCTCAGGTCATGATCTCAGGGTCCTGGGATCTAGTCCCGCATTGGGTTCTCTGCTCGGCAGGAAGCCTGCTTCCTCCTCTCTCTCTGCCTGCCTCTCCATCTACTTGTGATTTCTCTCTGTCAAATAAATAAATAAAATCTTAAAAAAAAAAAAAAAAAGAAAAGAAATGAAGGTGAAATAAAAACTTTGCCCAGATCTACAAAAGGGAGAGGATTCATTACCAGCAGACCTGCATTACAAGAAATGAAAAGAAGGAAAATTATACTAAACAGCAATCTGAATCTATACAAAAAAAAAAAATGAAGAGCACCAGAAATGATAGTCATTGGGCAAATATAAATTACTTTTATTGTTATTTAAATCTCTTTAAAATATAATTGGATGTTTAAAGCAAAAATAGTAACTGCCTATTATGAGGTAAAAGGTAATAATAAAATGCAGAAGGAAGAAAAATACTATTGTAGTAAGATTGTTACATGATACTTGCATTGGTGTAAAGCATTTGAATTAGACTGTGATGAGTGAAAAATGTGTATCATAAACTCTAAAGCAGTCCTTAAAACCACTTAATACATAGTTCATTAGCTAACAAAGGAGAGAAAATGGAATCCTAAGAGCAATACAGTTAATCCAGAAAAGGGGTTAGATCAAAGAACAAATGGGTGAATAGGAAAGAAAATTCAAGATGACTCCATGGTATCCATAATCACATTAGCAGTAAGCAATATGAGAACCTAAATTAAAAGGCAGATTATCCAATCATCAAATTGGATAAAAAAGTGAGACGCTACAAGAAATCCTTAGTGTAAAGGTGTGAATAGGTTAGAAGTGAAGGGTGGGGTAAGATATACCATGCTGATCCTAATGGAAAGCATGTTGAAATGTAACGTAAGTATCAGCCTAAGGCCATTTCAGAGCAAAGAAGATGACCAGGAGTAATGAGGATTGTTTCATAATGAAAAAGAGATTACTATTCATTAAGAGAACATGACAATCCTAAACATTCATATACTGAATAACAACTTCAAAATTCTTTTTTTTTTAAAAGATTTTATTTATTTATTTATTTATTTGAGAAAGTGAGAGAGCGCCCACAAGCAAGGGGAGCACCAGGTGGAAGGAGAGGGAGAGGCTGGCTCTTCGCTGAGCAGGGAGCAGGATGCAGGCCTTGATCCTGAGCCCCGGGATGCTGGGATCATGACCTGAGCCGAAGGCAGAAACTTAACAACTGACTGAGCCACCCAGGTGTCCAACAACTTCGAAATTCCTAAAGCAAACATTGAAAGAACTGCAACAAGTAATTGACATACTCATAGTCAGAATTTTCAACACTGCTCTGAGTAGTTAAATAGAAAGTCAGTAAGGATCTTGGCGGCTTGAATAACATTATCGAATAACTTACTCTAACTGACATTTAGTGAATGCTCCACCCAACTGCAGTGGAATACACATTATTTTGAAACGAGAACAAGTCTCAGTAAGTTTAAAAGGACTCTAGTCGGACCAGGTATGTTCCTTGTTCATGGTGGAATTAACTTGGAAATCAGTAACAGAAACCTATCTAGGAAACCTCTAAATATGGAGAAACCAACAAACTTTTAACTCACCCTTGGTACGAAGAAGTGATCAAAAGGAAAATTATTTAATAAAATATTATGAACCAAGTTATAATTAAAACAACATATCAAAATTTGGGATTCTACCAAAGAAGAAAAATAGAAATTTATAGTATTAAGTGGTTATTATTAGAAAAGAAAAAGACTCCATTCAAAGGCTAATTTCTACCTTAAACTAGAAGAAAAAAGCAAATTAAAACCATAGTAATTAAGGAAGGGAAATAAAAAAGAATGGAAATCAATGAAATTGAAAATAAAAAATTCATAGAAAGATAAATCTGGTTTTTAGAAGATTAGTCAAAGTGACAAATCTAGCCAGAAAGACCAGGTGAAAAAGGAGCAAAGCACAGATTACCAGTGTTAATAATGGAAGAGATTCCTTCACTTCAGATCTTACAGATACTGAAAATGAAATAAATACTATATAAAGAAATACTGTGCTATAAAGAAATACCATACTGTAAAGAAACTTTATATCAATAAATTCAGCAAGTTAGATGATATAGTCATATTTCTTAAAATACTACCAAAATTCAAGAAAAAAAAATAGATAACCCAAATAGTGCTGTATCTATAAAATAAATTCAACTGATTATAAAAACCTTCCCTCAGAGAAAATCCCAGGCCCAGGTGGATTTGCTGGTGAATTACGTCAAACTGATTTTGCTGAAAGTGTTCCAGAAATTGATGATGAGAGGATTCTTTCCAACTCCTCATACGAAGCCAGCAGTACTCTGATACCAAAGCCAGACCAAGATGTAAGAGTACGATAGTCCAATAATACTTGCGAACACAGATGTAAGAAATTCTTAAAATTCTAGCAAGTAGAATCTATGAAGAGGACAGTGCACCATTACTTGAGTGGGGTTTACTCCAGAAGTGCAGTGTTGACTTAGCAGGAAAAAATGAATCAACACAGTTCACCATGTTAATAGACTAATGTGGAAAGATCATGATCTCAGTGGGTGAAGAAAAAAAAAATTTGAGAAATGTAACATCCTGCTGAAAACTTTACAGATGGAATAGCAGGAACTTTGTTCACGTGATAAAGGGCATGTGCAGTGAGGCCCTACACTATTCAGTGTGCTTCCTGAGGAAGGACTGTATGCTGCTGGCGTGGCTCTGAATGTGCTAGCTTGGAGGTCCGGCCAGAAAAAGAAATGAAAGGCACCCACAGTAGAGAAGAGGCAATAAAACCGACTTTCGTCGCAAACAACATGATCCTGTAGAAAAGCCTATGGGATTTATGAGAGAGCACCCAGATAATTGAGTTTAACATAGTTCTGGGGTGTAACGTAAATATACAAGTCATGATCCTATTTTTGTAGAGATAAAGGTACCTTACTGAAAAAAGACCAGAAAAATGTGGTTCTCTGTGGAAGATAATGTTGAGTCCACCCTCTCCCCCAGTCTGCAGTTTCTAACGTCTCTGTGAGTGTTGACTTCTGTGGTGATGACAGCAATAAAAGTCACTGTTTTGGAAAAATAGTTTTCAGCCACAGTATATAAATGTGATGAAGTTTAGCAGTTTTTGGTAAATGTCATGACTTTCAGCCTTTTACGCTGAAAACATATAGGGCATTACAGTCATTTTATGTTTCTTATTCTGCCCTACCATTTTAGGATGTTCGTTCTACCACCCTTCACATCCTAGTATATGGAAAATGTTTTGATCGTAATCATTGCTCATTTTTCTCGTGTATTTACTGAGCATGTCCTGTGTACCGGCTACTGGGGAATGCAGAGATGAGGAAGACCCGCGGCCTCTCGAGGCTTCCGTCCTCTCCGTCCTCACCTCTTTATTATTTTCTCTCTTGGCTTCTCGTATTTAAGCTTTTCTAGACTTCGTGTTGTACCTGGAACTTGGAAAGGGCAGCCCCCCCATGGCTCTTACACCTGCCCTTTCTTTTGTCAGGGATACCTTCTTACCCCACCCCACTGCACTCCCTACTCTTTATTTAGTTCTTAGTTTAAATGTCATTCCTCAGGGAAGCTTTCCCTGATCTGCCCAGCAGGGTTATAGAGTCTGCCAGCACCTTGTACTTTTCCTTCCCAGAACTTATCACCATTGTATTTAATACTTACTGAGTGACCACCAGACTGAGATCTTGTCTGGTAATATTTTAATCAGTGAGTTGTTTTTCAGAGCTGGGCTCTGGTTCGTATTGAGCTTGTGAGTCTCTGTTTATCTTATGGAAAAGCAGCTCGGCTTGCTGGCTGGATTAGCAACGCAGTGCATGGCCACGGATTAGATGGAGCAGATCTGATTTTTAATTCTGGACCTCAAATACAACCCTTGGGATTTCAGGTAACACAGGAGGAAGGACAGCAGTTGGCACGACAGCTGAAGGTAACGTACATGGAGGCATCAGCCAAGATGAGGATGAATGTAGATCAAGCTTTCCACGAACTTGTCCGGGTTATAAGGTACGCGAGACCCATCTTTGAAGTTTGTTTTAATTTATGGAATTTAACAGGTAATCACACTGTGCTTTTGAAAACCATAAGCTGAGAAAGAAATTGCCACTCAGTGTTTTAAGAAGGGAAGCTGTATGTAGAAGCACTTCTGTGCTAGGCATTGACACCCAAGGCATATTATAGATTTTCATTAAGGACATACTGTATACTAGGTACTTCCTACATATAAAACCAAATTTAATTATATTGAAGGAGAGAGTACACATAGAGATTTTGGGAAGAATCTGTGCCGTTTCCAGAGGTGTCCATAGCATGAAGATAGGGAGGACAATAGCTACATTTGAGTGGAAATCTCTGCCAGACACTGTGCCTCATACTTCACGGGTATCACTACATTGAATGCTCACCACAACCCAGTAAACTAAATACTTTGATCTATCCTCACTTTCGGATGGGAAAGCAGGTACATCAAGGTGAGTTAACTTGCTCAAAGTTTTGGCGGTAAACGGCAGGGCTGGGACTCAAATCCATTTCTCTGATTCCAGAGCCTGTGCTCTTCAGCTTTGCTCTGTCCCCACGTCTTCCCAGGCGGACAGTGAGCTAGGTGGGGGAGAGTCAGGCCTCCCCTTCATGGGGTGAAGTGTGACATCTCAGATAACCAAGGGGTTTTCTGTCTGCTGGCCTAGAGGGCCCCTGTGGTTCAAAAAGTGTTAATGGTTCCAGGAAGCTTGAGGTGATGGGTGAGGTCACCTGGAATTGGTTTCTGTGTGAGAAAGATTGAGTTGCTTTATAGTAGGAGGGGTTTAATTTGATTATTTTTAGCCTTGGTGGCTTGGCCTCTACTTCACCCTGGGCTCTCTAGGTCTGCTAGTCTCTGTCTGACAGCTATGTGGAGTGAGCTGGGGTTAATTGTGAGTCTGAGGGGAATCAGCATCTGTGCTATGGGCTTCCTTTTCTTTTTTAGCCCTTTGCATGGGCATTCCCTTTGTAGGGAAAGAGAACTAAGGTTTATAGTTTTTTAGTTCTTAGTAGTTTGTTAAAAGTACAAGTTCTCGGGGCGCCTGGGGTGGCTCAGTGGGTTAAAGCCTCTGCCTTCGGCTCAGGTCATGATCCCAGGGTCCTGGGATCGAGCCCCACATCAGGCTCTCTGCTCAGTGGGGAGCCTGCTTCCTCCTCTCTCTCTGCCTGCCTCTCTGCCTACTTGTGATCTCTGATCTCTCTCTCTGTCAAATAAATAAAATTCTTTAAAAAAAAAAAAGGTACGAGTTCCATTTTTAAACGAGTACAGAGTTTGTTTTGTAAGATAGAAGAGTTCTGGAGGTGGATGGTGGTGATGGTTGTACCACATTGTGAATATATTTAATATTGTTGAACTGAATGCTTAAAAATGGGTAAGGTGTTAAATTTTGTTATGTGTATTTTAACATGGTTTTGTGTGCACACAAATGCAGTGCCTTCTTAATGTCACTTTTACTGCCTTTTGAAATATTTGGCCCTGGGTTTTGATCCTTAGAATCTATATCCATATCCATTAGTCAGTCTGGAGTGAGGAGTGAGTGGGTAGAGGAAGCTTTTAAAAAAAAATGTTTAATTTTATTTTTACTTTTAGTAGGCTCCCTGTCCAGCATGGGGCTTGAACTACGACCCCGAGATCAAGAGTCTCTACCTACTGAGCCAGCCAGGTGCCCCTAGAGGAGGATTTTTTATGCCACACACTGATAGGCCTTTAAACATAACAGGAGCTTCTTAGATCCTCATAACAACTGTGGAAAGTAGAGTTTATTATTGCCTTCTAAAAAACCGAGGCTCCACTGACGTTGTTAGCTAATTTGTCTAGTGCTGACTGGTGGCTAGTAAGTGGCAGAACAGGCATAGGAACTGCGTACCTCATACTTTATATTCTACTCTAGCAGTGGATGCTTATTCTTTCTTTATTTTTAAGAATATTTTGTTTATTTGAGAGAGAGAGAGAGAGAGAGAGAGAGAGAAGAGTGTGTGAGCAGGACAGAGAGGGAGAGAGAGTCTGAAGCTGGCTTCATGCTGCACTCAGAGCCAGACTCAGGGCTTGACCCGTGACCTGGAGATCACGAGCTAAGCTGGAAACCAAGAGTCAGATGCTTAACTGACTAAGCCACCCAGGCGCCCCAGTGGACTCTTATTCTTTAAGTATACCTTATAATCATGAAATTTCAAATTGGGAAGGGAACTTAGAGGTCACTGAGTTCAGTATCTCAGTCTGATTCAGGACTCACCTATCAGTGAAACTCAGCTCTGCTTACGTTGGCATTGAAATATTTGTGCCCTTTTTCCCCTCAAAGATTTGCTTTGATTCCCTAGTTGAAATTCAACATTGAGAAGCATAAGCACATAAGCTAGCTTTGTCCAAAAATAATATATTTGTAGTATTACCAGCAAGAAAATTATATGTAAATTTTTCTGTCTTACAGGAAATTTCAAGAGCAGGAATGTCCTCCTTCACCAGAACCAACACGGAAAGAAAAAGACAAGAAAGGCTGCCATTGTGTCATTTTCTAAGAATCCCTTGAGTTGTAGCTACCAACTGCCAGGAAAAGCCCCCATCTTCTCCTTTTCTCTTTATGGTTTACATCACATCATGTTGGTACCTTTCTAGCCTTAGACAAATGATCACCATGGTAGCCTTAGACCAAGAAGCTGGCTAATCCTTTCTTGTGAAGCTAATCCTATGGTCATTTCAAGACAGATTTAAAGGAAACACTAAGGCTGCTTCAAAGATTATCTGATTCCTTAAAAATACTGATCTATATACACAGACACATTCTTTTTTAAGGGCTTACATTTTAATAGGGATGAATCAGTTTTGGAACCTATGCTGTTTGCCAAGCTGAAGTCATAGGTTGTGAAATAACTTTTAACTTCTGGAATCATATTTCCTATTATTATTCTAAATAGAAAAGTGAGGAGTTTTTTTAAAATGTGAATTTTTGCCTATCTCTAAAAATTTTAATGTCAACTTTAGTTAACCTTAAATACACTGAATTGAATCCACAAAAGTGAGACATCTCAGACCTTTACCGATGCTACAGCCTTTGTTTTCCCATGGCCAAAATACCAAAACGCCTATTGTATTTATACATTAGAAACTGCGTATGAAGACTTTTTAAGTGTTCCGCTCCTAAAGATGATAATAATGTTCTATGTGGCCAAATATTTGGACTTATTCTGGACTTAGGCATTTCAATGTTCTTGGTTTTTTAAGTTAACTCTTTTCACAGCCATGTCGAGAGTAAAAATAAATAATTTCTGTCTGTCTTCCTTTTCAAGTATTTGTGGATAAGGGATTCAAAAAAACTAAAACTGTTTTTTGTTTGTAATATAAAATATGGAATTGATCTTTCCGAGGTCAGAGATGATTAATGTTTTTGCTATATACTTTTATACATTATTTTCTTATCAAACTAGTTAACAAGTATTTTTATATGTTTGTAAGCAAATATGCTTTCACAGCATACCTTGTGTATATGTAAAGATAAGTATTTAATTCTCACTGTTCACTTTTAACTGACAAAGAAAAAAAGAGAAAACTACAGAAACTGTGGTAGAACTTGACTTGCCCTTCTGGTCCTGGTCCTGGTGGCGCCCACCTCTGGCCAGTCACGTGTCTGCTCGAGAAAACTTCTCCATAGATGACAACAGGATGAGACTCAAGTCACCTTTGAAACACCGTACTAGGTATTGGCTGTTGTATCAAGTAGTAAGTGTAAAACTTTTAATTGACAATTAGTATAACTGTGGATGGCTTCTGATTTTGTTTTTAATTCTGTGGATTGTGTTTAAACAATTCAAAAGTATGTTCCTGATTGTGAGATACTAAGTGGTATTGCACAGTTGTCACTTTATTAAATGTGTACAACAGTCCCATGAAGTTGATAAAGCATACCCTTGTATAGCTTCAGGTGCTAGAATTAAAATTGACCTGTTATCACAAGATAAGGTTTGATGACTTGTTATTTGGGTGGTTTCTTGGAGGAATGGGAGTATTGGAAGAAACACTTTAGTAGCTAGTTCTGTGCCTTTTTCTAACAGTGCCTTAGGGTTTGCATCTAAAGATCAGGATTGGTTATTTAGTAGGTGAATTTGAAGTGAAATGGCTTGGTGTTCGTAGGGATTTCCTGAATATTTTCTGGAGTTCGCATTTCTTAAACTTTTTCTGTGAAGTGCCCCTGACAGAAACCCCATCTCTGAAGGAGAGAGGAGGTTGAATACATACACATATACTCCTCTGAAGAAGAAGCCTAGAACAGCGGAAGCACAGTGCACACATTTATTTGAATGCTCGTTAAAATCTCTGCCCAGGAAGGTACTGGAGTTACTTACCCTGTGGGTTTTGACACTCCAGTGCTATCACATATCCTTGTTAGGACTTTCAGTTGGGAACATTTTTTATCATAGGTAACTTCAAATAACAAGAGATTGTCCATGTAATAGGTAGATCGAATGGGAAACCTTTAATTTTATTCTGAATAGATGATTTATAGCAAAGCAGTTTGAAGGTTAAATTTTGTTTTATCAGTTTACTTTTCTTTTCTCTCTGGGCTTCACTTTGGATACTTTTTATTGCTACATCTTCAACTTCCCTAACCTTTTCTTCTCTCCTTGTTTCATCTGCTGTTAATAACATTGAATGAATTTTTCATTTGAGACTTTGTGTTCTTTTTTCTTCCGTAGAAGCTCTGTTTTGCCTTTTTTTTTTTTTTTTTTTAATATCTTCCATCTCTCTCACTGTGCTCAGGTGTTTCTCTTACCCAGTCCCTTCCAACAGAGTTCCCAGGGAATTGAGTCTAATGTCTTATCTGTCTGTGGTTCTTATCTGTCTGTGGTGTGCAGTGAATTAACTTCTCTTCAGTGCATCTGGGTTGGTTCTTGCTGTGTATCATCCTTGGGAGAATTGAGAAAGGCTGCTTTGAATATTTGAACATGGTTATAATGGCCATTTTAAAGTCCTTATCTTTATAATTTTTGGATCTATTTTTGTTGACTGGGTTTTCTCTAGTTATGGGTCACATGCTTCTGGGGTTTTTGTTGTTTTGTTTTGTTTTTTGTTTTTGCGTGTCTAGTAAGTTTTAATTGGATGCTGGACGTTGTAGATTATTTGTTGTCGGTTGCCTAGATTTTGTTGTCTTCATCTAAAGTTGCCGTCCCCTCCGACCCCTGCCCCAGTAGTTGATTTACTTGTAGTTCAGTTTAATTCTTTCAAGGCTTGCTTTTAAACTTCACACAGTCTCAAGTATCTTCCCTCACCGCAGGATGGTTTAGCTTTCCTACTAAGGTGTGGCCTTCTTAGTGTCTCTACTGAATGCCCTTTGTAATCAGTGAGGACTCTCCAGTTTGGTTAATGGGAACCAAACAATTCCCAGGCCATGTGAGCTCTGGGGGACCATTCTATCCTTAGCTCCTGGATCATCCTTTGCCCAGCCTCTGGAGTTTCATCCTATATATGGATATCTTAATATCTGGGATAGACTTGAGACCCTATGCATATTTTTGGAATTCTTTTTTTCTGTGTAGCTCTCTCCCCTCCACAACTTTGCCCTGCAACTTTCTGCTGCCTCAAATTCCCAATGTCTGGGACAGATCTCCAGTATCTGTCTTTTCAGCTTAGGGAAACATTTATGCTCTGCTCGGAATCCCTTATCCACTTTGCAGTCAGGGCCATCTTAAGGCTTATCTTTTTGTTTCTCTTCCATCAGAGATGGTAATCCTGTGCTGTCTGATGTATATAATGGTGAAAATAGGTGTTTCACATACTAATTCCAGTTTTCTGGTTGTCTACGGTAGGAAGGTAAATCTGCTTCCTGCTACTTCTCTCTTGGAAACTGAAGTCTCTCCCATGTGATATCTGTCATACAATCAGAGATGCCTTGTAGCTCTCTTATTTTATGATTTGAAATCTTATTTGTTTTTAACAAAGAATGGCCAGTCTTGGAGCATGAATAATCCTTGTCTGTGTGACCCATTTTTTTTCTCTATAGCTACAGGATTGGGGAAAACAAACCTTTTTTTTTTTAAAGGACCATACAGTAAATATAAATGTCATCTTGGGTTTTTTGGGTTATATGGTCTAGGTCCCAGCTACCCGGCTCTGCCATTGTATCACCAAAGCCACCATAAACAGTGTATAAATGAACGAATGTGGCTGTGTTCCAATAAAACTTTATGTGGGGACACTGAAATTTGATTTCATATCGTTTTCATGTCATAAAATGTTCATCTTCTTTTGAATTTTTAAAAAATTCATTTAAAATTGTAAAAACCGTTCTGTACAAAAACAGATGGCAGATTGGATTTGATCTGTGGGCCATGGTTTGCCAATCTTGCTCTAGAGCACATGTAGCATTTGAGATCACAGTCCCAACTTTAGAATCTCTTCTCTTTATAGATGTTAAAATTCTTTCAAACAGTATTTCCTGAATTGAGAGTCACGAATTCTGTCCTAGGAATTTTGTCTCTGTTATTTGTTTAGGGATTTACAGTATTTCAGGGTTGGACGTTATGCCTTACATCTTACACTGATGATTCCTCTAAATTTGGGGCTTCAAAATTTTAACATATAAATTGGTCCCTTTATCATTTGACTTTTAGAATTTGGTGTAATAAGGTTCTATATACATCAGGTCTACGTTGTTCCTCTTCTGACTTTTCATCACTACCGGTTTTATTTCTTTTCCCTTTCCTGTACGGAAATGACCTCATTCAATAGCCAGCTGGCAGATAAATAGGATAGGTGATAATAAAGTGGTTAATCACTTGACCACTTAAGAGTATTTAACCAGTAACTGCATATAAAGCATCAAGGAGCTTTATAGAAAAAAGGCATTTTAATTTGAACGGATGTCTTTGTGCAGGACTTCATTAGGTGTTCTGGGAAATGGGTAAACGTGGAACGTTTCCTTCCTATAAACCTTGGTATCTAGCGGAGGACGACTGCGAGTGAGAAGACAAGTGCCAGGGCAATAGTTAAAGGAGAGTGAGAAGCATGCACAAGGCTGTCCGGTCCTGCAGATGGTGATATCCCTTCTAGAAGAGCTGAGGGAGCTTCTTAGAAGCGGTGCTTTAGCCAGAGCATTATGAATTGGTGGGGTCTCAGATGGGGAGCACAGGAGAAGAGAGGGGATGGGAAGGAAGGCTGGGGAAAAGCCTAGGTAAAGACATAGAGTTGTCAGAATGCAGGGAGTATTCTGGGATTGGAACCTTAATCTAAAATGACTCTAAGTGCAATGGGAAAAAATAATGATAAAGTAGACCAGGCTTGGGGTGTGGAGAGCTTTAAATAGGATGGCCCTTCTGTACGTAATGGGGAACTGCCAAGGATTCTGAACAGGGAGTGCCTGGATCTAATCTAGCGGTATGGATGACAGACAGCTCTGAGGAAGGGTGGTCAGGTAGGAGGTTGTTAGAGTCATGGACTGTATCTTTCCAATTTGTTCTGCCACCCACATTATTGCAGTGGCCTTTGAAGTAGTCTTTTTATTTGCATTTTGCCCCCAGAAAGCTGTTCTGTAAATACAGCTAAAGGGATCTTTTTTAAGGCCATAAATTAAATGTTACAGTACTGCTTAAAATCTGTCATCACCTCATTGCACTTGGACTAATACCCAGATTCCTTTCCATAGTGTACAAAGCAAGCTCCTTGCAGGATCTGTCCTTTTCTTGCTTCTCACACTCAGGCTGATGTGCTCTCTTAAACCCTGTAGCATGCCAGAGTTTCCCAGACCATTGATTGACTTGACTGTTCCAATTTATCTTTTCGCTTTTAATTTAGACCAGCCCCCTGTAACACCACATTGCCCTGTATTTACTTAGGGACACATCACAGATGAGGATTTTATCTGTCTTGTCTGATCTGTACTTAAGTGTCATAGTCTCTGTGAGTGCAGGAGCACATCTGTGTTTACTGCTTTACCCACACTGCCTGGCATGTGCAGAAAAACCATTCGATGAATGGTTAAGGCACACAGGCAACTCTCTAGTGGCAGAAATACATGGTGATTGTGGCAGGTACATGCAGGGTGAGTCCAGGAGGCATTTGGGAATGCAGATTGGAGCTCCAAAGAGGAGGCTAGGACTGCAAGTGCAGGTTGGGAATTTATCTATTTTGATCTGGTGATTACAGAGGTGGGTGTTGCTTGAAGTAGAGTTTATTTGAGGGAAGATTCAAGGGTAAAGCTTTTGGGGAAGACGAACATTTGGGGATAAAACAGTAAAAAGCAGCACAAAGCCAAGAGAAGCAACCGGAGACTGGAGACTCAGGAGATTATTGTCAAAGAAGCCAAGGGGGTGGTCAGAAGGTGTGAGTACTGTACGGATTATTGGGGTGGGGCGTGGTGGGGAGTAAGAGGCAGCAGTGATTGTGTAGCTGTTGCTGAAGACTGAAAGTTTTGTGTCATCTCATTGTGGGAACCAGATGATAGTGTGTTGTGGTGTGATTGGAGGACAAGGAAGTGGAGGAAGTGTGGGCTACTGTTCTGAGAAATTCTGTGGCAAAATCAGAGGGCGATGAGGCAATTATCCTGCTTGCATATGGTTGGATGTTAGAGGAGTAAGAAGAGCCAGGGCCTGGTCCTTAATCCTAGATAAGTAGGTTTAAGGTCTGCCAGTAGGTATTGCCGGTAGACACAGATGCTCTGGAGACATCCAGAGCCTGACAGTTTGTGGGGCGGGGTGGGGTGGGGGGGGGTCCCTTTCTGCCTGGGGGTTGTGAGCGGCGTGCAGGTCTGCACTTCTGAGACTGTCTCGGGAACAGCCCGTTTGAAAACTTGTTCCTTCCCACTGCGGGGGAATGATACTTTTGCTAAATGTTAATTTAAAAAAATCCAACTCTTAGAAAAATAATCATACTCTTGGATATTGTGGCAATGTCAAATGAATGACTATAAAAGTTTCTGAACACTCGTTTTCAATTTTTGTATCTCATTGTAGGCTGGTGATGGTTGGTGGAGGTTCGCAGGCTGCACGTCTCTGCATAGTACCAATGTAGTGGGTAAGGGAGCAGGAGATTGAGGTATTTTTCACAGGTGCTCCTTCTGGCTTCCTTGGGCTCGTGAATTCCAGGGGAAGATCGCAGTAGGAAATGCTTGCCTCCTAAAAACACAGACTCAACTTTTTTTTAAACAGGAAAAATACAAATTCTACTTTTATAAACATCAGGTCTTGTAAAGGAGTCAGTAATCTTGAATAAGATGTTTGCCCTCTTCCCTTCTGCTAATACTTGGAATCATTGGAAGTAAAAGAAAACCGTTCAAAGACATAATAGTTAAAATGTGAGAACCGTTAACTGACATATGAGAAATCCTCGAATATGAGAACTATTACCAGTCAGTTCTAAGGGCAGGAAGTGGTTAAGAACATGTTCTGAATTTCATGAGAATTTAGAGCAATATGAGAAAATGTTAATGAATGCTATCTTATGTTCAACATTGTAAATGTTAAATGAAAAATCTGAAATTGCATTTTGGTCTGATGAGAGCCGGGTTGAAAGTCTTGCATGTATACTTTGTCAGGACATTTTCAGTTAGAGGTGACAGATGCAAGTCAGGCCAGCTTCAACACAAAGTGGGCATTTACTGGTTTCTGAGAAGTGGGGGGCTGGTGGGGTGAAACTGGCATCCAGGGACTCTTCCATCGGCGTGCTGTCACGACTCGTTCTCAGGATGAGAACTGGCTTAACCGGGGAGAGGAGGTGGAGAAGTCCTCTAGTATGAGCCAGTCTGTGTCAGAGCCCGAGCCAGAAAACGGGAATTACCTGGCTTCCGCTCTCATGGCTCGTCAGGACCACAGCAGTGGTTTGAATGTGGGTTCCCTGTGCTCAGCCATGGCAGGACTTCTTGCCTCTCTTCCCCATTGAGTGTATAAAACTTTCCAAACCCACAGGGATCTAAAGCAGGGATGCTGTTATTTAAATCTGACGTTTTTGTACAGATCTTTTGCTCACAGATTTCAGAGGATTCAAATTGAAGAATTATCTTCATGCTCATTAGCATTCAGTTGCTATTTATAGTTTTACAGCATCTCCTTTTCAAAAGAGACTAATTTATTTCACTCTTTCTCCCTACTTTGGGCGATATGAAGAATGGCATCAATCACTGTATTGTTAAAATTAATAGCACCAAATAACCAAAGAGTGGGATGAATGTGTCTTCCTTGATTCTGTGTTGTAATTAGGGATTAAACATGTATGTTTACTCTTACTTGGACAGTAGTGTCCATTTCTTAAGGGTGTATTTAACTCGGGGTGGGGGGGAAAGGGACCTACTGTCCTGGTACACTGTAATATTTAGCTCCTTTAATCTCTTGCCTGAAACATGTGGGCTGTTGTTAGGTCACAGAGATCATTTGATATAGAGAATTATTGTGTATTGACATTTTAGCCACAGATTTGGCCTGGACTAAGTTTCTGGAGAATTGTAGTCTTGTGAGCATATGTAAGAAGTATACAGACTTCTGAGTATGCCTAAGACATGTTTAATACACAAAGTTTAAATTGTAAGCATAGCACGATATCTTTAATTTTTTTTCAGTTCTGGGTCTGAAGAAGCCCAGGCTTTATTCTCTTTTGTTACAACAGATTTCCTTCAATTAATGCAGTGGCAAGGAAGGTGGCAGGTGAGTGACCCATTGTCTGCTTGGGGAATAGATCTCTAAACTTACTGTCCTTTTAAAATGTGAATGTAAATTGGGTTACAGCTGGTTTGTCATTGATGATATATACAACAACTGTAGCTCCCTTTTATGTGGTGGTTCTCACTGGGTGTCTTATGAGCAGTTTTTTATCTCTTGTAACATTTCATTGTTGTAGTAAAAAAAAGTCTTTATTTCCAAAAGGATTGGTTAGCCAGGAAAACTATAAACTACCTAACCCAAGACTTTGGTAAGAAAGAGATTGGATGCTTCTTATAAAGTTCCCCTTGCAAAAGAAATAACACTTACGTAACAAGAAACAGGTTACCCATTATCAGCCATTAAACTGTAACCTGGTTTTAAGTCTCCACAATTAGTATTTAAAATGTATCCTAGAGAGACCTGATAAGAACACTAGACACTAGGGTGGCTTGTCCTTAGACTTACATAGTAATCACTGATATGCGGAACTTTGATTTTTGTGAGTTAAAAATAAGTATGCTAGGTATAATGTTGCACAAGTGAGCAGATTCTGTATCGAGACTTTCTGTCCAAATTAAACTCCTTATTTCTTTATATTATGCTCCTTTGTGGGGCAAGATAATTCATTTAAAGATTACGAAGTTAATACTGGAAACAACTCAGAAGTTCCAGAAGACTCTGGGATGTGGTAATAATGGTCCCTCTCCAACGAAGGAGCAAAAATCATGCTGAATATGAATCAGTGGGCTAACTTAAAAAGGCCCAACCTTCTGTATCGTTCCAATTTTAGTATATGTGCTGCCGAAGCAAGCACAGGCCCAACCTTCTGAACACTTAATAGTTTAAAAACACGAAGACAGACCCAAATGAGTTTTTTATTGAAGATTCAGGGCTATATCATATATATGTGGTGTTTGGAAATATCCTGATGTGTTTAATGCAAATTCTTAAAGTACTGTACTCGAGACACTGAATGCATCTCATCCATGGTACATATTTGGACTAAGCGTAATGATAAACCTGCAACAGAAATGAAAGTTTTAACAATAAACGAATGAGTAAAAACGGCTGCTGTACTCAGCTCAGTAAAAATGTCTTCTTACACGAGTTGTTGATAGTGAGAATCCCTGAATTTGATGCTTATGCGTGCTCAGAAGGGGAAAACCATGGCCTTGGAGGACCAGAGCCCTGGTGTGGAAAGCCCAGGTAAAGTTTGGCTTTCTCCAGATTTTCCTACCCAGCCCAATTCTGTACTCTTCCTTTCTCCCTCGATTTCTGTCTTGCTTGGTCTCTGAAATACTTTTTCTTTCTACATCTAAAACTTTAGGCTTAAAACAAACTCTTCAAAGTATAGATAGTATTTCTGTTCAAACAGTGGCTTGGTGGGATGGGGGCAGACACTGTTAACTAAAAAAAAAGGCCAGGTGTGTGTCCGAAGATATTAAAAGCTCAGGCTGGGGACTGCTAGGGAGGCCAGTTTTGCTGCCTTGTTTCTAGTAAGGATGAGGTCAGAAGGTTTAGAAGGCTGGCTTGGCTTCTCCGGAGAATTGTGACGCACAGAAGAAGAAAGCTAGGGAAAAATCCTTTCTAGACTTAGTACCTTTTACTTCAGGTGTAATAACTGGCGAGCTTACATTCCAGTAAAGCAGCCGTCATTCTCCTTTCTCGGGGATATCAGGAGCCAACATTAGAAGGGGAGATAAATGTATTCAGAACTTCAGAATTTCTGGAAGAAAAGCCACCCTCTATCAGTGCTCTTCATGTCTACCAGCTGTTTTCCCCACGAGGAGACTCAGCAAAGGACTTAAAGTTCCACTAAATGAAAGGACATGGGCAGACAAGAGGTTCCTACATGAGCAAGCAGGCTGAAGGAAAGGAGGAGAGGCATTTGTGCTCTCCGTCTCAGCAGGACAGCTTCCTCCCTGCTGTACCCCGAGACTGAGATCTGGGAGTCCCTTCCAGCCCCAGCTGCCTCCCTGTGGAGGAGGCCAGGCTTCTGTGTGCCCCCCAGGTGGGACACATTTCCGTCTAGGACAGGGGGGCTGGCACTTCTCACTTCTGTGCTGGAGGAGGGCCAGTTGGGGAGGAGGGTGCCCCACGCAGCCTGTGCCTACCAAGCTGTGGACAGAAAGGATGGCCCCGGCCTCCACAAGACTACTGGGCGAACCAGACTGCAGAAATGAACACTAGCAGATACAATTTAAATTGCCTTAAACAACAAGCAGACAGACACTCCAGCCATTGGTGACTGTACGAATCCAGGGTGCGGCCCTGGACCACTGACACCCTGGCTAACAAGGGTGCACATTGCACGCTCTGATCTCCTTCTTGTCCTTGCAGCTGCTAAACTGGGAGCTTTTGAACCTCTTCTTGACGGTCATGTAGCGTTCCTGGATGCCGCCGCCACACAGTTTAGTGCATTCCGACCAGGCTGTCCATGGGCGCATCCTGCAGCCTGGAAGCACGGGAAAGCCCAGTTAGGGCAGCAGACATCTGGAGACTCCCCCCTCCCCCCCGCCCCCTGCCCAAATGCTGAACTCCAGTACACAGCTGTCAGGCTGAAGGGTCTAGGCTTCCCTGCTCTTGAATGAAATGATAGGTTGAGTTCAACAATGGCTCAAATCCTTATTAGGGAACTTCTGCCCCTCTGACAGCCAGCCAGAAATGACCGATCCTGCTTTGTAGCATTTCGTCAAGGGCAGGAGTCCGCATCTCCACTTCCAGAATCTAGGCTGGGCTGTAGGATCTGTTTTGGCCAATGGGACAGGAACAAACAGGGCTTGGAAAAAAGCTGCTGGGAACACTTCTGCCACCATGTAAGCGAGCTGGCTAAACTACTGGAGAGGCCATGTGGAGAGGCTCCAGCCAGCCCTGTGGAGGCCCCAGAAGTGCAGGGGAGGCTGGTCTACACCTTCCAGCTCTGTTGAGCCTCCAGCTGACTGGAGCTTCATGGGTCTCACCAAGACCTCAGAAGATCGTCTGGCTGAGCCACCCCAAGTCCCTGGCCCAAGAATCACAGTAGTGATTATTTTGGGGCGGCTTGTGGCTGCAATTAACCACTTTCTCCTAATGCTTTGCTCCCCATGTACTTGGCTTCCTATAAACTCAGGTATAATTTCTTATTGCCTCTACACAGGTAAATATGGCTGCCTTAAAGAAAACTTCCCTGGGGCACCTGGTCAGTTAAGTGTCTGACTCTTCATTTCAGCCTAGGTCATGATCTCAGGGTCATGAGACGGAGTCCTGTATTGGGCTCTGGGCTCATAGGACTTTGGCTTGAGCCGCTCTCTGTGCTGCACCCCCACCTTCCCGCTTGCTCTTGCGTGTGCTCTTTCTCTCTCTCTCTAAAACAAAAACCCTCTTCCCTGACTCCCAGAGGTTAGGTTAGATCTTTTGGAAAAAATGTTTCCATGGCCCTCTATGTTACTCTTGTATAACCAAGCACGGTTATCATTATCCATCCAATATTGTGCTAAGTTTCATGGAGAAGACCATGGCACAGCGCCTGCTTGGCACATAGTTGGGCTTAATGAACATCTGTTGAGTGACTGACTGACTATACTATCCAACAGACACCACTCGCATACGTGCATGGCTCCTTAACAGAAAGGAAGGGAACTATCAGGGAGCGTTTCATGATCTGCATTTTTCTCTTTGTCTTAGCTGGAGGTAAAATGTCTTAAAGAGGAGAAAAAGGGTTAACTTGAGCTGTGCCTTTTGAAATAGAAACTCCATACCCATTAACCTTTAACTTTACATGGTACCTTCCTCACCCACTCCAGGGAATCTAAACACCATCAGTTGTCTGTACCCAGGACTGAACCACGAGTCTTTCCAACTCAGTATCTCATCTGATTGCTAATGATACTGCAGTCCTTGCCTGTGGACCAGCTTATTCAACAGTGAAGCCCCAGGCTGGCTTCTTTTTCTTTTTCTTTTTTTCAAATGCTGGGGTAGGGGACACATTTTCCTGAGCTACAAATAGAACTAGCCTTTGTGCCTGTGTTTGCCATGTCCACACCACTCAACACAGGTCTGTTAAAGTCCCTCTTGCATAAAACTGCCTGCAGAATCAAGTCTTAAATCCTCAGCAGGCCACTGGACTTTTTATGATCTGGTCCCCCCCTTCCCTATCCCCCCCAGGCTGTTTTCCTGCCTCTTCCCTTGGGCTGTGCTCCACTGCCTCTGTTTCATCGACTGTCTTATGCTCTTCGGCACTTCTCTGCCTTTGCAAGTACTCTTCCTGCTGCCTGGGATGCAAGCCCCTGTCAGTTTTTCAAGACCCACTCGCATTTCCCCTGTTTCGACAGAGCCCTGAACTCCAGCCTCCCGTTCAGGAGCAATACCTGGGAACGGCTCGCCCTCTGACTCCTCCCGCAGCTGCTCACTCCTCCGGCTCTCTCGGGCCTCCCTCCAGCGCAGCTTCTGGATGGAAGGATTTTTCAGGCATTTCCGGACGCGGCACTTTTTTCGCTGTACAGTCTCTGGGCAGGGTGCACCTCCAAACTGAGGCTCCATGTGGATCATGCGGGTTCGAATCATGTGGCCTTTCCCACAGGACTTGTTACATTCTGACCATTGGGACCACTCGGTGAGCTCGCAGTCGATGGCTGGCAAGACACAGAGGGGCATGAGTGTAGCTCACTCCCGCCTAAAACACAAGGCCACTTAACACCTTACTTTGAACATCTCAATCCAAGCCTGTGAGAAATGCAAAGAAGGTGCTAATAAAACAGACTCCTAGAAGTGGACTGACTTCCTCCAGCCTGTGAGGTTGGTAAGCAGCAGAGGCAGGCTTGGTGCCCAGGCCTTAATCAACATGCTGTGCAGACAGGACAAAATGCTTTGGGGGGAACCTGGCAGATATGTTCAGAGCCTCTTGCCCTGCCCTATATCTGGAATATTGTCAAATTAGCCTCTAGTGGCATAGAATGGCCTCTCACGGTCCCAGGGACTTGGATTTTCTCAGGGAAGGCACAGCTCACTGGTGTGGTCTTGCACAGCTAGACCCTGAAGGACCAGAAACCAAGGCCATCGTGACTTTTGCTGTAGGACCGTATAGCTTGTCTTGTTAGACATCATTTGTGCAAAAAACATAGGAGCCAGAATTGGGGAATTCAGTACAGAAGAGGAGCGAGAACAAGTGGTGTCTTATGGTTTATCAGGGTTACAGGCTCTAGCAAATTTACTAAGTCAGGATCTCACAGATGTAGGGGGGAAAACCCAACAGTTGGATTCTCACAGAGGAGGCCTAGAATTCTGGACTTCTCACTGGCTTTGCAGAGGAGAGATCCAGGCTGGATCTAGGAAGAACTCATTTTGGTCAGTAGTTTTGGGCCTTTATCCCTGGGAGCTCAGGCAGCTTTCTTACCTGTAAAATGTGGATAATGGTATTTTCCCCATTAGGTTGTGAGGATTAGGTGAAGTAATACTTCCAGCCCGGTTTCTGGGGTACAGTAAATGTTCATCTTTCTTCTCCATTCAGTGAACCCTGTGACTACATGGTTACAGGGGTAGCTATCTTGGTCAGGAGTTCGGGAACCCCAGCTCTGGTGAGCTGGGTTGAATACAGGTCATTCTTAGTTGTTAAAAGCCACAGTTAAAATCTCAGTTAGTTTAATGGTCTTGGGTGTTCTCCACCCATGACCGAGTCTGGCTGGAACAGCACAGGACCTGTAATGTGGAACATGAGGCCTATGCTTGTCAAATCTAGTGCTTGACACGTTGTGGCAGTTATGTGGTTTAATTCACAGAGCAACCTAGGAAGTGTGTCCCGCTGTTTTACATATGAGGAACAGGGATGCTAAGTCATCCGCTGAAGGTTGTACAACCTGTAAAGGGACAAAGCTGGGACTTGAACCCAGGCAGGCAACCTGAGTAGTAACAAGGAAGACAGAGCAAGAAAAACCAAATGTGTTTCAGAGGAAGCCAGAAAACAGATCTTAGCAAGTGTGTTTGACTTTCTACCTCCTAAGAGAGAAATGGGCTCTCTCTCCTTGGAGGTTAGTACCTGCGAAATATAGCTCATCACAAGGGTAGGGGTTGGGGGAGTTGGGGTCAGGCATCGAGTCTTTCATGGCTTGTCTTGGCAAGGCTGCAAATGTATAGGAGTCACTGATTTAATGTCCACCCTCTGGTCATGGGTAAATGGTCCCAGGGAGAAGGAAGAGAAGTAAAAAACATGGAAAACTCATGGATCAGATAGTTCTTAGGGTTTTGGGGTGGGGCGGGTGGGGAGACAGGCCCTATGTGATAAGGCATCTTGAGCCTGTGCTAGGTGTTCAGCGTGTAGTTTGGGTGTTTTATAGCCGGTAGTGGGCTCCCCTCTTGCTGCTGAGGAGACTGAGAGTTCAACAGCTTTGCTAACAGAGACCCAAAGCCCATGCCTTTTCTCCCCAGCAGACAGCTGTACTACAGGACCTGGCAGGACGACCCCCACCCAGCGCTGGGTAACAGGAAAGCGGGGTGGGGTGGAGGAGCCCCAGGACTTACGGCATTCAGGCAACATGCACTTTTCCACCTGCTCCAGCTCCTCATTGCAGTCCCCGAGTTCGGCCAGAGACTTGAGCATCCGCTGGCGGGTCCGCATGCCCTTCCCGCAGGTCACGCTGCAGTCACTCCACTCAGACCATGGGGACAGCAAGCAGGGGATGGTATCTAGGCCAAGAGCCAGGTTTGCCCCTGAGAACAGGCTCCTTTTACCTTCTCTGCTCTCCTTGTCCCCCCATCCTCAGCCCCCCACTTTGGCCCCTGGAGTCTAGTGAAAGGGACTGATGGTTTCAGATGCCCCAAGGGACCCCACTCAGCAGGAATTGGCTCAGCAGAATCTTGTCACTCCTGCATCTCCCCTGGGGGTCAGGACAGCAGAAGTAACTCCATAATATGAATACCCAAGTCCTCGCCTGAAATACCACCCAATCCTTAAGAACCATGCAATAAAGTTTTGGATACTTGCTAAAATCTTTGAATGTCTGGATGCTTGTGTGCCTATGTATGCTTGTGTACGGATGTGTGGGCCTGTGCATATTTTTGCATAAAGCTGGGGTTGTAATGGTTTATGAGGCCAGGCAAGGCCAATGCAGAACAAGAGTGGGGGGACCTATGACCTGTGGACTGAATGTCCCGCCTGAAAGTTCTTATTCCACTCCTCCCGCACAACCAAGGTACTCTGGGGTCCTATACAACACAGCTGCAGGTGGATGCTTTCCAGAGGCCACCAGTTTGCCATCTCAGCATTGCTCCCAGTGTTCCTCAAGGGAGGCCCCTCTCTTTGGGTCCGCTTGACGGACAGAGGACCCTGTTTTCTCCCAGCACCTACCCAGCCTCCAGTCTTGCTGCTGGGGAGGTAGTAAGGGTGCTGGGATCCTCCACACCACTCCCAGCCCCACACCCACTCACGACATTCGGGCATCATGCACTTCTCCGCCTGGGATGTCTCAGCCTTGCACATGGAGCCGTCCGCCGGGCTCATCTTGACCATGCGGTGCCGCTTCTTCATTCCCATCCCGCAGGTGGCGCTGCACTCATCCCACTCGCCCCACTCGGTCATCAGGCAGCTGCTGGGAGCTGGGAGGCCAGCCCTGTTGCTGTGGTGTCTGCGGCCTGGACCGCCGCCCTCCCCCTCCCCGCACTCCCTGGGCGACTCTACTCACAGCATTCCTCGTTGACTGTGCACTTCTCCGTCTCCTCGGTGGGCAGCGTGCACACAGAGCCATCCTCAGGGAACTGCTTCACATACCTCTCCCGGGACCGCATGCCCATGCCACAGGAGATGCTGCAGGGTGACCAGGTGATCCACTCGGACATGGTGCAGGTGGAGCCGTCTGCAACACACGAGCGGACGCTATGGGCCTGTGCGCCCAGCTCCCCGGGACAGGGAGCCAGAAGCAACTGGCCAGCTTTCCCGTCGCCTGTTCTTGCCTCTTCTGTCCAAGACTAATTCACCATATAATCATGGGTTTGTTTTTGAGTTTTCTGTCCTGTTCCGCTAATCTATAGGTCTATTTTTGCGCTAGTACATGGTCTTAAGGGGAAATACACAGTGTCTTCAATAAATGGTGTTGGGAAAGTTGGACAGCTACATGCAAAACAAGGGCATTGAACACTTACCTTACACCATGCACAGACTCAAAATGCATAAGGGACCTAAATGTGACACCTGAGAGCACAAAATCCTAGAAGGGAGCACAGGCAGTAGTTCCTGATAATCGCTATAGCAACATTTTTCTTGATGGGTCTCCTGAGGCAAGAATTAAAATCAAAAGTAAACTATTGGGATTACATCAAAATAGAAACTTCTGCACAGCAAAGGAAACAACAAAATAAAAAGGCAGTTTATAGAATGGGAGAAAATATTTGCAAATGACCTCTCTGATAAAAGGTTACTATCCAAAATATATAAATAACTTAAAAAACTCAACACCCCCCAAATAATCCAGTTAGCAAATGGGCAGAAGACATGAACAGACATGTCTCCAAAGATGAGCAACAGATAGCCAACAGACACATGAAGAGATGCCCGACATCACTCATCAGGGAAATGCAAATCACAACTACAATGAGCTATTAATCTCACACCTGTCAGAATGGCTAAAATAAAAAATATAAGCAGCAAGTGTTGGCAAGGATGTGGAGGAACAGGGAAGCCTCATGGACTGTCGGTGGGATTGCAAACTGGTGTAGCTACTGTGGAAGACAGTATAGAGGCTCCTGAAAAAGAACGATCATGGGGCACCTGGGTGGCTCAGCAGGTTAAGCCTCTGCCTTTGGCTCAGGTCATGATTTCAGGGTCCTGGGATCGAGCCCCGCATCGGGCTTTCTGCTCAGCAGAGAGCCTGCTTCCCCCTCTCTCTCTGCCTGCTGCTCTGCCTGATTGTGATCTCTCTCTCCCTCTGTCAAATAAATTAAAAAAAAAAAAAAAAAAAAAGAACAATTGTATGATCCAGTAATCACACTACTGGGTATTTACCCAAATTAGAAAAAAAACCACTTAATTTGAAAGGATATGTGCACTCCTATATGAATTGTAGTGTTTACGGTAGCCAAATTCTGGAAGCAACTCACGTGTCCATCACTTGGTGAATGGATGAAGAAGATATGGGATATGTATTTAATGGAATATTTTTCAGCCATAAGAATGGAACCTTGCCAGTTGCAGCAACATGGATGGAAGTGGGGAGGAGAATGCCAGACAAAATAAGTCAGACAAATCCCAGAGGATTTCCCTTAATGTGGAATTTCAGAAACAAAAATAAAGGAAAAAAGAAGTCTTATTAGGTTTGTTTCTTAACTATGGAGAAACTGACAGTCACCAGAGGGGAAGGGGACAGGGACAGGTGAAATAAGTGAAGGGGACTAAGAGTACAGTTATCACAATGAACACTGTGTAACGTACAGAATTACTGAATCACTGTCTTGAACACCTGAAACTAATGTAACACTGTGTGTTAAATATCCTGGAATTAAACCTAAAAAAATGAAACGGGATAGCTACTTAAGGGAAGTCAGGCAGTTGAGGATGGACAGGAACTGAAAAGGTACACATCTTGAAACCAGTTGTTCTCCAAGAAGGCATGCCTTCCAGGTACATAGGGACATTTAGGATCCGCGGAAATCTGAAAGCTGCCTGGATGGGGAAAGGAATGTTTTATTGTACATAAAATAAAATTTAAGATAAGTCATAATCTAAAGTTACATGGCTGCATGGTCTAGGATTATCCTACATCTAAGACCATTAAATAAAATGAAAAATTCACTTCCTCTGTCACGAACTACATTTTAAGTACACAGTAGCCATGTGTGATGAGTAGCTACTATTTTGGCCAGTATAGATACAGAACTTGCCCATCACAGAAACTTCTACAGGACAGTGCTGGAAAGATATTAATATATATTCTGAGATATAGGGTAAGCTCTTTTGCTCCAAGGAATCAGAGATTTTTTTTTAAGTTGTTGTCTAAAGCTGCCAGTTCCCAGTCTAGAAAAATTAATAAGAATTTGGTTACTGAGGGTGAAGATTGTGACTGGCCTTTGGACACAGGGACATGAGAATGGACACGGGATGGATTTATACCCAAACAGTTGATTATACTCAGTGACCCCAGACCACACACTGCCTCTACAGAGGCTGATTATAATGGGGGAATAAATGGTGGGGGGGGGGCGGGGGAGGGCTTGTCTATGTGTGCTAGAGAGGGGGACATAACCAGTCTGCTGTGTTGATATCTTGGGCATATATGGCTTTGCTCCCATCACTAGGTGTTAGCAAAGGCCTTGATCATATAGTAGACACTCTGGAGGTTGGTGGAAAAGATCATCAAAGCTCTCAGCATGGCTTGGTAGTCCTGTTTCCAAGTAGTGGTGGGGGTGCCACTCCTGGTGGAAACAGGTGAGCGGGTGGATGTGCATGTGTGTCTGCCTGCTTAGTTCTTTAAAAAAAAAAAAAAAAAAAAAAAAAAAAGCAATGAAGTCTTTCATCTGTCCATTTATTCCTGTCAATAAAGATTTACTGAATGCTCTGGATGCTTCATGGTATGCTCTTAAGTTAAAAAGATGTGTAAGAGCTGGATCGTGTTCCATTTTAGAAAGAGATGGGCACAATAATTCCAGGTATGGAAAGCAGGACAACAAAGGTAAGCCCAGGGAATTGAGCAGAGAGGGGGGAAAACGCACTCCTTCTTGGAGTATGGGAGAAGATTTCACACAAAAGGACACATCTGAGTATATACTTTTGTTGGGTAAAGGGTATCAGCACTTAAGGTGACGGGAAAGCTTTCGCAAACACCTCTGTATAGAAAGTGCATGTACATGGTAGTAGGAGAAGCTAGAAATGATTGAGTGTGAGTCCATCCTGCCCATGTCCATGACTGTCACTTGCACCTGGGTGATGCCTAGGCATGGTTATTTAACCTACGGATAGTGCCAGTGGTGTGTGTAGTCAAGAAATCCCCATTGGAACCACACATTAGACCCAGAGACAAGGATAACAAAACGCAGCACACACTACCAATGAGAACATTATGTTCCAGTGTAATAATGGTTAAGGGAACAGGGCTCTACAAGCCACAGTTCAGGCTTTCCAGAACCTGGTAAGAAAGATGTTACCCCAGGAAGGCAGAATATGGTCCTCATCTACCTGAGTACATACTAACAGGTATACCTTGCTCTGAAAAAGCTCCATTCCTCCTGATTTCAAAACTTACTACAAAGCTATAGAAATCAAAACCCGGTGGTGTTGGTGTAAGAACAGACATACAGGCCAATGGACTAGAATAGAGAGCAAGGCTAGAAACAAAGTCTCTTGTCAATGGGCAAATGATTTGACAAGGGTGCCAAGACCATTCAGCGGAGAAAGGACAGTCTCTTCAACAGAGGGTACTGGGAAATTTGGGTCTCCACTGATTTAAGAATGAGGTTAGACTCTTACCTAAAATCATAGTCAAAAATTACCTTGAAATGGACCAAAGACCTAAACAGAACTAATACCAAAAAGCTATTAGGAGAAAACACAGGGAAAAACCTTCATGACATTAAGTTTAGCAACAATTTCTTGGACAGGACACTCAAGGCACAGGCAACCAAAGAAAGAGCCAAACCAGATTTCAGGAAAATTCAAAACTTGTACAAAAGGACAGTCAAGAGGGAACAGATAACCTAAAGAAGGAGAGAACATATTTGCAAAACCTGAATCTGCTAGGGACTAATACCCAGAATACATGGAGATAGAAGGGTTTGCTCCCCACCGAAGGGCCTTACCAAAGGCAGGAACGGCAAGAGACCACTGTGGGAGTATTTAAGACCATCCCCGGGAAGGGCCAGAGGGTGAATGACCTGCGGTGGGAGAAGCTTCCTTCAATTATCCTCGGCTTGGAAGTGGTTTTCTTCCTGCCATGAACCAGCCCCAATTCTGCCTCCCTTCCTGTTGTCTCAAGGCACCTCTGAGACAGTTAAGATCAAAGTCCCGTGAGAGACTAGATCTGTCCAGGTGGGGAGCTGGGCCATGACCTAGGAAACAGGCGGCTGACCTCAGCTCGGTGCCATTCTGAAGCTTGAGCCATCACCACAGCAGTGGTGCGAGCTCCTAGCTCAGGTCTGATTTTTGAGCAGTAGCAGACAGAATTCTTGCAATTAGCCTAGTGGTCCTGACAAAAGAAGTAGGTGCTCTCACTCAGGTGGGAGGGACATGGAGGTCCATGAATGACACAGAATCAGGGTGATGGATTCAACGGCGGCCAACTTGTTCTCGGTTCCTTCAGAAGACACTGGAGTGAAGGGGAAGCAGGCGGCGCTTCATAGTTCTAGATTTGTCATGCGATGTTTGCTAGCTCTTTAGTGATGGGTAGGTCACTGATTCCATGCTGGGAGGGAGTTGGTGGATAATATCAAGAATTCTTCTGATGTTCTAAGACACAGAGGTTTTAAGAGCCCCCAAGACATTGTTGGAGCTGGGGGGTCTTCCCTAGTGGTCCCCACTGGCCATGGCAGGCAGGTTCCGGGTGGCCTCTTAGGGACACTGATCAGGTACAAGGGGCCTGCAGAGGCAGGTAGCCCCTCCCTTCCTCTGGCTCTGCCGCCACTGTCACCCCTGGGACTGCACGCTTACCTTCATCACTGCAGCCAGGGCCCATGCAGGGCTGGAAGTCCTGGGTGTCCGGGCAGGGGACACTGAGGTCCAGCTGCGCCTTCAGCATGCGCTGCCGCATCCTCTTGCCTTTGTCGCAGGTGGAGGAGCTGCAGGCGGACCACGGGGACCAGTTGGAGTAGATGCAGGTTTCAGGGGTGTCATCTGGAACGAATGAATACATGACAGGTTTTCCCCTGGGAGCCTGTGGACACCGGGGCTGGCCCTCTCCCCCACACAAGCTCATGCGGGGTAAGGAGATCCCTGCCACCTGACTGGCCTTAGCAAACCTGGGTACTCACTGTTGGGGTAGAAGCTGCTACTTGCCTTGAAGAATTCTATTTTAATCATTGCAATAATATCTAAGCAACAGGGAAGACCTCTTACTGTCCCTTCCCCTCAATACGTGAAGGGCCCTTTCATTTCTAGTCCCTTCTTCCCAATGACCCTGTAACAGAGGTCACCTCAGGGCAGCCCGCATTCCTTGACCACGTACGACATGCCAACAGCATTCTAGAACCTTCCATGTTTCATCCCATTGGATTCTTACAGCCACTCTCAACAAGGCAGGTTCGGTGATCATCCCCATTTTACAGGGAGGACAATGTGGTAGGATGGAAGCTTCTTGTTCAAGGCCCCAGAAAGAGCCCTGGTTGTGTGACTCTAGATCCCATGAGGAAACAGGCTCCACCCTCAGCTCTGCCCCTCCCCCAAGGGTAGGATCCCTTTCCTCACTGGGGAAGTGGGTGCGTCCACGCCAGGTGCACAGGCTGGTGTGTGACAAAGCCGAGAACGCTGGAGATACCATGTCGCCCCTCCAAAGGCGCCATGCCTGTGGACACATATTCCCATATCCCACTTACACCAACTCCCTTCTACCTGTGCCCAGTCCTGGCCTTATTTTGGATGATCTTCTATGCAGAAGTCCTCAAAGATGGGATTAACAGGTCAAAGGACCAGATGTTTTTGTAGCTTTTAGCACCTGTTCAGAAAACTGCTTTCCTAAAAGGTACTGTCAGTTTACGAAGGACGACGGACGACTACATACCTTCATCTTTCTCTTCTGGAGCCAAATCTGCTACAATATCATCGACATTATCAGGTACAATGTTGCATTGTTCCCCCTGCGAAAGAAGGGCTCACATTAAAGAATGGCATGTGTCGGGGAAGGAGGGATGCCTTAAAATTGGATGCCCGCCCCATGTACAAATCCCAGGCCACAGTGGAGTTCTGAGTCAACTTTTAGCATCGGACTGAAAGAGAAATGGCAAGAAAGCCACAGCTTCCCCCTTCCTGACCCATGGCAGGTATTAGTAATTAACTGTGGAACTCACAATAAAACCTAATTGTCTGGATCGAATCATTCAGTTGAGAACGACCTTACCCTTAGGTTTATTTTGCTCATTTATACCTTGTGAATAATTCACATGCTTAGAAACCTTGGGAGGGGTGCCTGGGTGGTTCAGTGGGTTAAAGCCACTGCCTTCGGCTCCGGTCATGATCCCAGGGTCCTGGGATTGAGCCCCACATTGGGCTCTCTGCTCAACAGGGAGCCTGCTTCCTCCCCCCTCTCTCTGCCTACTTGTGATCTCTGTCTGTTAAATAAATAAATAAAATCTTCAAAACAAAAACAAAAAAACCTTGGGAGGTCCCGGAGTTCTAAAGTCTGGAATATGCAAGGGACCCCACGATTCTTGAGCAGAAAGGGATACAGTCTGCTTAAACTCCTGGTGGGAAGGGTCTGTACCAGGGTGCGCTCTATGCCATTACCTTCCGGGCGATTCTCTCGATGACAACTCTGGCCACTTGAGTGATGGACCCACCCTCTGGATCGTAAAAAGGACTCTGAGGATGGTCCAGACTGGTCAGGGGCCGGATTTTCTCCTGGGGAATTGTGGGCTTGTTGGGTGACTGTGGGGGAAGGGGGGTGGAACACAGAAACACAGTATGGGAAACAAAGGAGTTAAAAACCGCAAAAGCAATTGGATTGTAATACGATCAGAACAAAAGCTGTGATGGAGATTTCACAACAGGTGTAACCCCTATGGCTGTTGATGCAATTCTATCCCCACTATGCACTGTGCAAGGAAATCGGTGACCTGTGCTTTCAGATCTCCCAGGTACACAAGATTCCATCCTGATGAAGAAAAGGTTTCAGAGAGGTCATCCCAGCCAGGAGACAGTTGACCCAGGCTGGCCTGAATCCAAAGCTCTTTCTACTAGACCAGGCATTAGCAAACAAATCCATAGAGCATCAGATGGTAAACATTTCAAGACTCTGTGGGCCCTCCTGGGTCGGCTACCATGACTCCACTCAGCTGTTGTAGTGAGAAAGCAGCCCCCGACAACATGTAATTGGGGTGGCTGGGTTTGAATTTACGACTCAGGTGGTATCCTGATTTTGGCCCACAAACCATAGCTTATCAGTGTCCCTTCTAGATGGTCCTGTCACTGGTTTTCTAAGGGCTTCACATGTCCATGCAGTTGGCGTGCTGACCACAGCTGAAGAATTTTAACATTCAGGACAGAATCCAAACTCCTTAACCTGGCTGGCTATCTGGAGACCTCCAGAATCTGGCCTAGTCTAATGTATGGACACCAACTTCGGTTCTCCATTCTCATCCCTTCTCTTGCCCTGTGCATACCTAGGAACTGCTCTCTGACCCCTCCCGTGGCCTCATGGCCAGCTGTGTGGGTCACACTGGATGGGATACGTGAGGGTGAGCCGATGCCGGCCCGCCCAACCGCCCTGGGTGTTCGTCTACATCCTTTATGTCAGGGCCCCCACAGCACAGGGCCGGACGAAGAGGAAGCAGCCGGGAAGGGTCGCCCGTCACCACCGCAGAGCTCACCCACCTCATAGGTCACCCCGCTGTCAGTGCCCGCGTCCCAGGGGATCAGGTCCTGCACCACCTTCTGGACCCAGCCGCACTCCTTAGTGCACAGATCCTCCGCAGACAGGCCCACGTTCCAGTCGGGGCTGGGGCCCATCATGGTCAGGAAGGACATCAAGTGGCGTGTCCTGTCCACAGAGAACTCGGCCGAGGGTGCAGCTCTCCTGGAAACCAAACACATTACATCAGGGGCTCTGGGGGCGCACACCCTGAAGGACGTCCGGCCAGGCCACAGCTAAGGGAGGAGAAGATCGAAAGAAGGTGGATTCTCAGTCTTCCAATCTCTGGCTTTAACCACGACTGGTTGACACCCTGTACTGTCCTGAGACCCTCCGCCGGCACAGGTGGAGACAATCACTTGCTCCCACCCCACCCGGTTCCAGTACGCTCGGAGCACTTGCTGTTCTGTAGATGCTGCTTGTTCAGCTGTTTGCTGTTCATTCTCACTAGATGGGAGCCCTGGGAAAGCACGGCTCTTGTCGGACTTCCTCAGGGCTTGGTTTCCAGTGCCTACAGTGGTGCCTGGCGCAGAGCAGGTGCTCAGTCCAAGTGTCTGAATAAATGGGAAAGCAACAATCTGTGTTATTGTAACTGAACTTGAGCTCATCCGCCTGATGCCCAGCAAAGACAATCACACAGACACGAGGTAGGCAGTTGGGGGAAGGTTCAAGAGGCCTCCAGACAGGGAGTTGGGAGGGCAAGCCTCATCCACCTCCCTGAGGAGGAAATTCAGGGAACTCTGAAGGCAAATGAGAAATTTCTGGGTTCAAAAGTTGCAACTGAGTTTCCTAATCTGCAGCTGCGATCAGTCCCCTTACCCCTTTGGTTAAGGGTTCCAGTCCCCACTGTCCTTTGATCATTCCTCAGTCTTGAGGGAATGGGGACGGCTTTCCGGTTAATTCTCCAGTTACTTGCTGCTGTGATGGGGTGAGGACCAGAGTTAGAGGGATGGAAACTTTCTGCCCACCTTTAGAAAGATTCTTCAGTTCCAGGTAGAAACCTGGCATTCTGCAGGACCGAGATGTGTGTACTTTGGTTACAAGCGCTCAGACTCTGTTCTCCCGAGAGCCTCTGGGGAGATTGGTTGAAACCAGGCTGCTTGTACACCCCTGTTTCCTCAGACCGACTCTCCTGACCCAGACAATCAGGTCTTCCTGGGGGTGACTGTGCCACACGGTGCTCCATTCCGGGTCCTCCTTGTGGGCAGGCTGCAAGGAACCCGTGGGTTTCCCTAACTCAAGCGTGAGGAACGCATGGCTTCCTTCCCTCCAGGCTCACTGCCGAGTGGATCGTCAGGAGCATTCCACAAGGTCCCGTGCAAGGGGGCTGGAGCTGGCCCTCCACATGCTTGCTCTGCAGGTCCTAGGGGACCCCACGTCTCTGGAATTCCTGCGGCGTAAGGGCGCATCTCTGCGGGCACATCCGCCTGCTGGCAGTGAACCTGCCCACTCAGTGTGCCTGCTCTTATCCAGCTGCCTAATGGGAGCCCCGCCCACAACTCCTAAGTTAAGAGAGTATAACTATGTAACATAGAGGCTTAAATCACACCCACTCCGGGGCGGGAGACACTCCTACCAAGAACAGAGAAGCCAACACACTTTTTCCCAAGTGAGTTTCCCAGCATATCCCTACCACAGTCCTTTTCTGTTTTTCCAGCCTGTTGGGGGCTCTAGGAAGTATGTGTTGCCATTGACTGCCCAAGGCGTGGGGCACACCTGTGTGGCTTTGAGCACGGACGCTGCTGGGTGGTCATCTCACAGTCGTCTGAATTGTTAGAAGCAAACCAAACCTTGGAAGGGTTTTGACAACTTCTGAGGCCTTCTGGGAAGGGCGAGGGAAAGCTTCAGCCCAAATGGTAAAGGTCTCTGTAAATACTGGCAAGTCTTGAAAACTACCTGTTGTTTTTGGCCTCATGGTAAACTACCTGCCAGACTTCTCCAGGTTCACAGCCTTAAACTTTACAAGACGTTTGACAAAGTCTTAAGGTGTTGGTTTCCTCCCCGTTTTGGACAAATTTTGCAATGGAGAGAAGATGAACTTATGACTTTCAATAAACACAGGCAGAATAAAAGTTTTGTATTTAATGCTTTTAATTCTAAACACAAGTCCATTTTAATTAAACTAGCAACCGTAAGTTAGTTTTAATACTGAATATTTTCCAAGATCATGTGAAAAAAATGCTTGGGTTAGTTTCTGTCTTTGAGTTTTAGAATGTCCAATTCTAATAAGCCCTTACTTTTTAACTGGCTAAATAGAACTCTTGTATAGATTAATCTTAGCAACACCATGCAGACTTTCAGAAACTAGCTCCACTTAGGACATATATGAACACACACAAACACATAAACAAAATGCAAACAGGATCTTAAAGGCCCAATTCCCAAATCTTTTTTATGACACAAATCTAACTGCAAGGTGGTACAATGTATGCGTCCATTGGTTGGTCATTTTTCTTGAGACTCTAACGAATATTGTGGCCAAGCAGTGTTGAAAAAAGAAAAAAAAGAAAGAAAGAAAGATTGCCCCATTTTGGAGAATAGAGCCCAACAAGTTGCATATGGCGATCAAACAGTCACTTCCCCATTTTTCACTCAGAACGCGGCCGGTGTTATTCAAAGATCCCAAAAGCTGCCCCAACAAACAAACCAAATGAGGCCCAGAGTATGGCCTCCAAGTCTTTTCCTCCACAAAATTCTAGGCTTCACCGATTAAACCAGATGGCTTCCTACTTTCTAGCACCTCCCTAAAAGTCAGAGCGTCACTGGCCGAACCCATGCGTTCATTAGTCACCCTTGTCTTAAGAAAAGGAAGCGAAGAGAAGCAACATCCTCTAATCGGAGGCAGCTGAGTGAGAGGAAGAAAGTCAAGAAAGCCAAACCAACAAGGAGGAAGAAGTAAGCTTCTGTCCCACTGCACAGGACATACCCGCCAAAGCCCTTTGTCCAAACCAGACCCCAAGCTGCCGAAGGTCAGTGGGGCCCTGAGGACAGGCCCCAGGACAAAGAGCCGAGGCAACCGCCCTGACCGTCAGCAGGCTCCCATCACCAGTGTGGGGGTCAACGAATCAGGAACACAAATCTCCTGCGGGCTCGCCAAATTTGTATGCAAACCCAAGGTCATCTGCCCAGTGCTCAGCAAGGACCATGGGTCCAGACACAGGTAAGGATTTATGCGACAGGCAGCCAAACGAGGAGACTGGAGGCCAGACCTCAGATCCACTTCCTCCAAGGAGCAGAGTCCGGGAAATTTAAAAGCAACAGAAAAAGGTCTGGGTAAAAAGAGCTGCAGCTGAAGCTTCCTGGTCCCATTAACCCTCGGCCAGTGGCACGGTGAGCCCAGCTCTGTTGCATGTGAGGCGAACTTTACAAATAACAACGGCTGACCAGTGCCCCAAGCCCCTTCTCAGACATTCTCACTGGATCCTCAGAACAGACCCGAGAGAAGAGTGATTGACACCAACTGATGGATGAGGAAACCCAGGCTCAGGGGGTTGTTTCTGTAAGGGGCCCAACATCACAAAGTTAAATGGCGGATGGAGACTGTGACCCAAGACAGTATTAGCTCAAGATAGTAGCTTTTCATTATCTGTTTCAAATTCCTTCTTCCTGACCCCTTTTCACTCCGTTGTGCCCTCCGAGGGGGCGTCTCCAAGGCCTGCTGCCTCCACTGTCCTCCGGGGGCTGCCTCCAGCAAGGCCCTGCCCTGGCCCCAGAGCTCCTCCAGGGACTCCCATGCTTCCCGGGCCCCATCCTCCAGGTGGTGAGCAGGGACCCAGCGAGAGCAGCACAGGCCTTTGCCTGACACCCCCCAAGCCACAAGAGGGGATTGTCTTCAACCTCTATCTCAAGCTGCTAAGAAGAGCTCTTACTTGTGGCCAGGGGAGCTGGGTGAGATCGGAAGTGGCGGCCCCCCCAGGGGGCTGGGGAAGAAAGTGTTTACTCACTCAGCACACACTTGGTGCTGGGCCCAGAGTTATTCTGTGCCCCTCCCCCACCACCCATGACAATCCCATGGGGTTAGAATTATGATCCCGTTTTGTAGAGAAGAAAGCAAGCGTATAAAGGTTAATGGACCTAGAGACCAGCTGGTCGGGGCTGAGGTGTAGAGGCAGCCCCGCCTGACTCCACACCCCCAGGCTGCTAATCGTGGGGAATCCTTGGCTGGGGCCCAGCTCGTCTGTTCCGTCCAGCTGGCAGCCGGTGCACCTCAGCGGCTTGGGAGTCCCTGTGTGCCTCTCTGGAGACCAGCTGCTTCTGGCTGCCCTCACCTGTCCCCCGAAGCAATGACCCCACACCTGCTCAGGCTTCGCAGAACTGGACCCCTTGGGCTCTGGCAGGCCGGAGGGGGTCAAACAACGAGCAGAGAGGGACGGAAGCCTTGGGTGTGCGTCCTGGCATGCTACATCTTATAGCTGCGTATCCTTGGGCAAATGACTGAAGCATTCTGTGCCTCAGTGTCCCAGTCTGTGAAATGGGGACCTCCCTAGGGCTACGCCAAAGGCTTAGTGTGTGTCATGAGAGAACTTGCATGCAGGACTTAGCCCAGTGCCTGGCCCTTGAGCTATAAGAACTCTATTGAGGGGAGCAGTATAGGGTCATACAGGGCTCAGGAAAAAGAGGGAAGGAGAGGGAGGCCTTCCTGAAACTACTTTACCTCGTAGCCCACTGCCAGGCTGGGTTCTGGCACATGAGCGCTGGAAGAGCCTGAGCCCCGGCTTTGGGGTCCGCAGCTCAGCAAGGCTCAGTGTCACCTTTGTCTCCAGTCTCCTGCCTCCCCCCCCTGCCCGGTGCCCTGGCCAGGCTAGCCGCAGTGTGGGTCCCACAGGCACTAGCACTGCTGGGGACGCCTGTCTTCAGGGGTGCACACGGAGTGGTCCCCGGGCAAATTACCGAGTCCTGCCCCAGGTTTACCGCATCAGAGACTCTGGGGGTGGGACCCAGCCTTCCAGATCAACAACCCCTCCAGCTGCTCCGGATGCATCTCAGGCTTGAGAACCGTCGCTCTGCTCATTTTGCAAGCCGTGGATCGTGAGCCACCTCCTCCTGGAGCCCCTCTGATGCCCCTGGCCGGGGCGAGCTGTGCCCGGGGTCTGTGTTTCCACACACTCTGAAAGTCTCTGCAGCTGTACCTCAATGACTGCCATTGCTCTGTCACCATGTAGTCATCCCCGTGCAGATGGGGAGCTCCCCGAGGCCAGGAACCCCTGGTCCCCCAGTCCCCCGGTGCCCCGACGGCCGGCTGGACAGGGCAGTGTGGGAGGACCCGAGTTCCAGGACCACCACCACCGGCTCTAGGTCTTGGCAGGAGGTCACTCACTGCCTTCAGGTCTGGCCCCACCTGCAGGGATGCTGTGAAGCTCCAAGGGGATGCTTTTTCCTGGAGCGAATGTCCCACACCTACATCTTCTGCTGTGTAGACAGGCACAAATTAGGGGCTTTCATCTTCTCTTCCCAAGCGTGCGTTCACTGGCTCCTCATGAGTGGTTTTCACAGCTTTTTTAAGGACCTAAGGACCTTCTACGAGAAGGGTGGTTGGGTCGCTGCGGGGCTGCTCACCCAGCAGCTAACAGGACGTGGGGCAGGGCCCACCTTCTTGTCCATGCGAAGCAAAGAGCGTGGACATCTCCACGGGATGTTGAAGACCCCAGCCCTTCTTGGCTTGGCCCCCTGGGGGTCCAGCAGTGCCATGGCTGTGGCCGGTGGACTTCCTCTTCCACTGCCATAGAGACCAACCCCTCCACCCGTTCCCTTCCCCTCTCCCTGGGCAGGTGGCTTTGAGTCAGGTTAGTCCCTTGTATCCTGTAAACCGTGAGTGACCCTACTCACCACGACAACCTAAAGGGCAAAGACATCCATTGGTGGGGAAACAGAACCAAGCCAGATCCCACACGCCGTCCTGATACTTGGCTCAGCTGGTAGAAGTGACCATCTGAGAACCTCCTGGGTTCACAAGGGACCATGCAAACTGTTCTCTGCAGGTGCATTTGGGCCAACTCTGAGGTCTCCAGACCTTGGTGAGTTTTAAAAAAGAGGAAATTTGGGGCAACCAACCTCTGCACAAAATGCCTGACCTGAGGTTGGGTAATAGGGCAAATCTGAATCTGTAAGGACATGAGAGCAGTTTTAGCAATTTTCTTGCATCTTCAGGTGTGCTCTGCTCCTTTTTCTTCCCCTTGACTGGGAAATTTGTCCCCTGACCCCCAGCTCATATAATACATCCTGGAGGAAGCATTTCCTGACCTCTCCTCAAATCCTTTAGGAGCCCTGGTGCACTTTCCCAGAGCGTGCCGAGCTCACTCTTTGCTTGGAGTTTATTGTTTAATTTCCATCTTGCCCATTAGGTTCCAATAGAGTAGAGATCATTTTTGTCTTGCGTATTATAGCCATATCCCAGAGCTGGCTCAGAACTTGGCATGCAGTGGGATCTCCTCAAATATTTGTTTTCAGTAAATTACTTAATTTATGAAATGAATATGGAACTCTTGTACTTCCTTTGACCTTCAGATTTAATTTAAAAATCACCTCAAAGTATTCATTACTTCTACAATAAAAATGCTATTTAAAATGATGAAATGGATAAAAATATATGTGAGTTTTCTTTGGGAAATGTGAGGTATGACTGGAGTTCTTTAATTTGTCCAAACTATAATAAAAATTCACATTCCTGCTTGCTTATATGTGATGTTTTCCCCTATATGACATTTTGTTAATTTAGTTTTATTTTCCTATTATGACTTTCCTATTATGACTTAAATTAAAAAAAAAGATTTTAATTATTTGAGAGAGAGTGAGTGTGAGAGAAAGAGCACAAGCAGGGCGAGGGTGAGGGAGAACAGATTTCCCACTGCACAGAGAGCCTGACGTGAGGCTCCATCCCAGGATCATGACCTGAGTCCAAGGCAGACGCTTAACAGACTGAGCCACGCAGGCACCCCTGGGATTTAAATTTTTATCGATTTTCTAGCAAAGATAGTTTATCTGGGCATACCATATAACAGTATATTATAAATCATGATAATTGATGTCATATTCAGGACAAGAAAGAAATAGAAATGAGTGGCAGAGACCGGAGATCCCAGAAACTTTAGATAAGGTGTTACACAAAACAGACTTCTCACGTTAGAGGTTAAAGGAAAGGCAGTGCAACAGAGGGGTTGGGCTTACTTAACTGCAGTTAAAAAATACGGATTCCCATCGAGTCTCATACACCAAAAGAAAGAAAGAAAGAATCCAGCGCTAAGTAGAAGCAATCAAATTATAGGAAAAAAGTCAAGTTAACCGATCCGTTGGAGAAATGTTAATTTTTTCAGCTTTGAAACAATAAAGCAATCACAAAAGTAACTAATTGAAGTGTATACACCAACTAAAGACATCTGTGTAATGAAACAACAGTGCTGAATTAGAAAGAAAAATGGCACGTTGGCCAAAACGTCTCCACGCGGTGTGACTGACAAATGTGACTATCTGTAGTAGACAAAGAGGGAATCCACATCTGCAAGAAAAATGCCACCCTCTCAGCAGATAAGGGAAAGCTACCAACAGACAGTCCACACCACAAAAACGGGAAAGGAAGAGCAAACAAAGACATGAGGAAGTGTGTCGCCTTCTTCCATTCAGACAGGCAGCGTGGGGTGCAGGGAAGAACAGAGAGTATTGGAAGAGGCCCTGGATCTGAATCGGGATTCAGCCCCTTGCTATCTGTGGACCACGGGCTTTTTACCCCAGCATGCTTTGCAGTTATTAGGGCTGCAAAATGGGAGCCTCAGCACACCAACCCGAGGGCTCTGCATGAGCAAACTGCTTCTCATCGTGACCCGCACAGCACAGACTTGGCAAATGTTGATTTTTCTACTCATTCAGCTTTTCCAAACAAAACTTTTCAAAAACACCATAAGAGAAAAGAAGCAGCAAGGGACTGTTATGCTCCTTTAAGGAATTATTGTCTCTTCTGAAATTCCAGAACCGAACTGGGGTGAGTCGAGTCACTAGTGAGACTCAAGTCGCTGGTAATTCGGGTCCCTCATAGGCTGAGTTCTGTGTCCTCCGTATTTCAAAGAATCCCCAAGAAAGAGCTTTTGAAGTTGCAGAAACTCCACGGGACCACTAGAGGACGCCAGAGCCACGCGTGAAGCTGAAGCGCACACCGCCCCCTCCCACCCCATTCCCGTTTGTGGGTGGAGGCAGGTTTGAGTGAGGTTTCCTGCCTCCGAAAGCTGCTGGTAACCTGGAGGCATGTAGGACTCCGGTCCTTCTGGCCCGTTCTACCTGCCGCCGGCTCCTCCAGTCCTCCGCCTGCCTTCTCTGCAATCCTGAGACCTGGGCAAGGTCTCTGCATCCACAGACCTGGGCAAGGGCTCCCGGAGGAGGCAGGACCCTGCAACTTTCAGCCCCCATCCGACAGAGAGAGAGAGAGAGAGAGAGAGAGAGATGCCTCTGTCCTTGCAAGGAGAGCCCCGGCTTTGGGTGATTTGTGGGACACCGACCCTCCAGAGGCAGGATTTCTGGGGAGGCTGACCTGTCTCTGGTCCACCCTCCCCTCAGCTGTCGGGAACCCATGGACAGTTGTCTTATCAAACATTAATTAAACAGACAGAGTGGCTGGGAATCACGAAGGAGCCTGCAGTCCCTTACAAGATTCATTATGAGAATAAAAAATTATTTTTAAAAAAGTTCCAGTAATTCCTAGGATCCAGATGAAGCTGCAGGAACTGGGTGGTGGAAATTCAGAATCGATTTGCGGGAAACCTGGTCATTTTCTGCTCAGGCGCCAGAGGAACTAGTGAAGGATGTGGGTTTTGCTCAGCATCTGTCTTTTCTGTCTCTACCTGCGCTCGGGGCTGACAAGGCACAGCTTGATTGATTGAGCTAAACAAGTCAGCAGCTAATTTGTTCGTTCATGGCTGTTCTTTGAGAAGTGGTCCTGGGGAAAAAGATGAAGATCATTGAAAAGCAAGTCAGTTTCCCAGGGCAGGACCTCACAAAGTAGGTCACCCCGGCTTTCCACTGGCCCAAGGGAGGCTAGAATCCCATTAACCTCGATCCTGTGGGCTCAGTGAGGGGGCGTGGGGCAGGGCTGGTACTGCAAAACAAAACTTGGCTGCTGCGGAGGCTTCCTAATTTGACTTCCTAATGCGATTTGGAAGAGGGAAGGGGAGACTCGGGTATGGTTAAAGCAAAGAAAAATTCCTTTCTCTTAACGAGCTGGTAGCACTAGGCAGAGGGAGTTTGGGTGTTTGGGAGGGCTGATGTTTGCCACTGATTAATTCTGTTCCACGGGGGTCTCAGGAAGTCTGGGGGGATGGGGAAGGGTGGGAAAGTGTCCCCAAGTATTTTGTGTCTTTTTTTTCCCCCCAACTTTTCAGAAAGTCTCTCTCATCTTGAAAAAGAAGGCAGAAACAAATCAACTGCATTGACTCTTTCGTCTCCTGAGAGCTGCCGCTTGCTCGGTGTCTCTCCATTCCCAGCCAACTGCAGGGAAGCCTTGTCTGGACACACACGGACTCCGTAAACTCCCTTTCGGTTCACAGTCCACCCAGCTCGGGGCCTCCGGCCGTCGCTCAGCCGGAAGGATTCTCAATAAGATCACTGCTTTTCTTCACGTGGATCCACCCCACCAGCATTTTGCAGCCCCCGTCCTGCTTGACCTCTCTGCCGCACTGGGCACAGCTTTCTTCCCTTGGCTCCCCGGATACTCAGCTTCCTTTCCTCATCGGTTTGCTACTGATTTTCTGTTTCCTTCCTTCGCAGGCAGATCCTTCTCAGCGTTAAACGCTGTTGCTCCTTGGGAGTTAGCCTTAAACCTTTGGCTTCTTCTCAGGCTCTCTTTCATCCGTGACCTTGGCGTTGATTGTCTTCTACTCCTTGATGGCTCCCGATTTTTATATGTCAGTGCAGAGTTCTCCCCGAGCTTCAGAGCTTTGTAGTTAACCGTCGGCACCTCCGATGGGATCACGTGGAGGCATCCCTCACAGAGCACACCCAGAACTGAGCTCAGGGTCCTTCCCACTGAACTTCGTGTACTCTTCTAAACCTTGTAACAGGCCCTGCCAACTTACTGACCTAGATCTCTCTGCCTCTTTCACCCTCCTTAGGCAACCTATCACTGCAGCCGGTGGGGCTCCGCTCCTACGCATCTCTGAGATCTCTGTACCCCCCCCACCCCCCCCCCCCCCCACCCCCCGCACCATCTTTGTCAAGGTCCCTGAATTAGCAAATTCTCCTCACTGGTCTCACTTCCTCTGTTCTTAACCTTTTCATATTGGAGCCAGAGTGTTGTTACTGTTCTGATTTTTTTTTCTATGCACATCTGATCGTGTTGCCATCCTGCTTAAAACCTTTCAATGATTTCCCATTACTCTTCATGTAAAAATAAACATCCCTAATGTTGCAGATGGCTTGGCACTCCACCAAGTTCACCTGTGATCTCTGGACCTAGTTACACCACAGCAATTTAGTACCTCAAGTATGCCGATCCCTCCTCAGGGTCTTGACACATGATGATCTCTCCAGACTTTCTAGAATGTTCTCTAGCTTTGCTTCTTTACCTAGTCAACTCCTAGTGATTTCTTAATTCTTAGCTCAATTGCCGTGCCTTAAGGAAGTTTTCTCTGACCTTCAGGCTGGGTCAGGGTCCCCTTCACACACCCTCATGGCACTCTGTATCCTTACATTGCACACACATCACGTTTGTCATCATCTGGTTAATGTCTCTCCCTCACCAGACTGCGAGTGCGGGAGAAACTCTGCTGTATTCCTTAGCACTTTTGAAGTACTTCCCTTTAGAGGCCCACCACAAATGTTTGTTGAGGCCGTAAAATGTTTTGGTCAGCCCCGACGAAGGACACGAGGTAAGTGAAAGTCAAGAGTCTGTTTTGTTTTGGGGCAGGAGTCAGAGTGTGTGGTTGTGGTCACCATGTTCATCTCATTCTGGCCCGAAGTGTGACTGACACATATATTGTACGTCTCGATTGGTTGAAAAATGGACACTGAGTGAGCTGTCACTTAATTGGAGAGACTCTGTTAGAGGTGAAGGTCACAGGTGGCGGAGGCAGCTGATGGCTGGAATGCTAGCTCCTCTGCTGGTGGAGACGCACACTGAGGCTGCACCTGCCACGGAGCCTCGGTCTTGTTTGTGAAGTGAGGCTCAAAATCCCTACCTCGTCGGGTACGTATGAGGATGAAGTGGGACAAGGAACATAAGTGCCCAGCAGGGTTCCTGGCACATAGTAGGTGCTCAAGACAAAAAGATCAGTTCTCGGCTTTCTTCTTTTTCTCTCTTCCCTCTTTCCTTTCTCCTTCTGGAAGCACCTTGTTTTGTCACTGATGCCTTCGTAAACCCAGGCTCCTTAAGGGAAAACTGGACTCAGGGTCCCTTAGTGGTGTCAACATCGCCATCCACAAACTCTGGCCTAGATGGCCCCAACTCCTTCCTGGCTTCGAGCCCCTGCCTGCTTTGAGGGCTAGAGGAGAGGACTCCCGCACGTACAGCTTATGGGGGCTGGGAGCAGCTGAGGAGAGCCTGAGCAAACAGGATTCATGCTTGGACTTTTCTTTCTGATTGATGATAGTTACGTGAGGAGGCTCAGGGCCTCTGTGAATTCACAAAAGCCGTGCTTTTGATGGGACAGGCCAGGGACAGACAGATGTCCACCTACCATGGGAGAGCTGGGGCGGCAGGGCCTGCCTCTATGGCTTCTCCTTTCAGGGAAAGGCACTTCCAGGGCTTGGCAGGTTTTCAGCCATTCTGGGCCCAGTTTCCTCCGAGGAGATCGCAGTAAGCTAGACCAGGCCTCCACGCAGCTAGCCCTGGGTCAGCTGTCCAAGTGTGGGCCTCAGAGCTGCCCAGATCTGGGCCTCTCCAGGGCGAGAAGCATCCTTCCAGACTCTGCCCTGTGACGCCTCCTGAACAAGGCCTTCGTGACCTCTCCTGGAGCCACTGAGAGCTTCATCTTAATATTTAACCTCTTGGCTACCATGATGAGGTCATAGTCTATCTAGTCCATATATGTGGTCCCAGCTGAACGTGTGCAAAGGGCAGCTCTGGAATGGTAGCACTCTGCTTTTTGTCCATCTCTCCCCACCCCATGCCCCCGCTGTGCATGCCACAGGGCGGGACTGGTATAGGGCTGGCACATTGTGGGGAATGAACCGCCGATTGGCCGAATGGTTAAAGAGCTGGCCACCAGGTGCCTGGCACGGCACGATTCCTGCTCCCGGCAGGTGCCGCCGTTCCTGCTACCTCACCCCTTCCTATCATTCCGAGTTTGCTGCTGAGCAGAATCTCAGCATTGCCGGTGTTGTCGCTGTCTCCGTCGATACCACCATTAGCGGATACAGACTACTCCAGAGACTGGCTGGCCGAGCCAGGCTTCGCAAACCATTTTACGGGGCTGGCGGGAACTCTGCTCCCAGCCTGGCATCCTCAGGGGATGGGCGAAACCAGAGCCCGCTCAAGGAACTGGATGGGACTCAGCGAGCCCGAGCGAGTGTGGTGTAGGGAGGAATGAGACCTGAGCCCTGAGGAAAAGGAGGCAAGGGCTGGGGTGTATTTGGCCCCCAGTGGCCTCCCAAAGGGATGCTGGGGACTAAGAGAGGTCATGGCGGGATTCTGAGGAGAGCAGGACACAATCGGATTTGGATTCTTAGAAGATCACTCCAGTGACAGCGTAATGGAAGAGGGAAGAGTTGAAGCGGTCCAGGTGAGAAAACATGGCGGTCGGAACTCAGAGTGGGAGAAGGGTCAGGGGAGACTCATGTGTGTGATACGAAGAAGGCAGGATCCATCACTTCGTGATGGGATCCATTTTGGATATGAGGAGTTTGAGATCCATGTACGCGCTCTAGAGAGAGGTGTCCAAGAAACCGGTGGACGGTTGATCTGTCTACTTACCTATGTGCATGTCTGCCTAGTTACCCACAAAGCTACTCTGGGGAGTAGTCCTGGGGAGGGCCATGAGCACACCCTCGGTCACTAAAGTGCAAGGGAGGATGAAATCTTCAAGAGACAGAGTAGACAGAACAGAGATGGGGACTGAGAAGGGAACCTGGGGTAAATCTGGCTTTCCGTGAGGGGGCCCTGGCCTCGGGTGAGTACCCTGTGTACAAAGGCAGGTTCGGCCTGAGCCAGGAGCATGAGCAGACACAGAATGATTAATCGTTGTGTCTGGTTCTGTGGTGGTAGAGCTGTGGGGGGAAACGGAGACCAAGCCTGTGTTCCTGAGGGGACAGGGGCTGGTGTGGAGCCCACACATGGGCAGTGAGCCTCACACGCTCGTGTGCCCGAGAAGCGCTGCTGACCTCGCCAGCAGGCGGTGGCCAGGGGCTGGCAGCTCTGAGTGCGAGGTTAGGCCAGGGCTGGCCATGGCTGAGGTCTGCTTGCTACTTACACGTTGAGAGGCTGCCAGGCCGGCCACTGTGCTTTGGCTTTGATGACAGTGAGGACCTCATCACTCTGCAAAAAAAGGACCAGAGATACTCAGTGAGGAGAGCTGGGCACCTGGGCCAAGAGAGCTTTGACTTGGTGACACTGTCCACTCCCTTACCTGCTGCTGAGGCTCCCCCTTCCCGGGAAGCCATCCCCTTCCCCCCCAGGAAAGCCCTGCAGCCTCGGCCATCCCAGGGGGTAGGGGTGGTGCACACACAGGGGCCCCTGAGCCCCACTTCGTTTTCCAGCTCCGTCCACCCCTCCCCCACAGTAGCCAGAGCTCTGACCTGGACTTAGCTCCGGATGGCCAGATTTCTATGTGGCCAGCCTGGAGCGCAGGTCCTGTGCTCTGCAGTCAGGCACTGGCTACACGAGGAGCTGCAGTGTAGCCAACACTGGCTCTGGAGGCCTGTCCTTACTGGGGCCTCTCCTGCTGCTGAGACCTGCACGCGTGACCGGACTCCCTTGGACAAGGAGGTCAGAACAGAGTCTGGGGCGAACCCCCTCTCCCCCCCATGCCCCTCATATTATTCTGCTCTATTTTGTTCTGGATAGCGTATGGCATGGGCGCTTAAAATGATTTTTTTTTTTTGAGGAAGAATTTGATAATTAGCATTTTGAAGGAAAGTATTAAGGCATCAATGAGGGGCAAAAATCTAGCTTAAACTTTGCAGTTTGGGTTTTTATTTTCAATTACACATCGGGGCACAGGAATAGCATAAACCTTTTCAAGGCTGAAGACTTCCACAGGCCCAGATGTGGCTTTGGCTAGGGACCTTTCCTGGAGGGGATTCAGCTGGTCCTGGATCTCCCCTTCCCCTGGTGGGGCCCAGCAGTGCTCAGACACCACCATCCACTATGTCCAGAAAAACCTGAAATGTCACCAGCTGAGGAAGCAAGAACTTTGTTGCCGACCAAACAGGTCCCTGAGTTCCAGGCTGTGGGCGGGGGGCAGAGGCTTGCTAGGCTGGCTCAGAGCTCTGCCCTTGTCCTTAGAGCCATGTCTGGCATAAGTGCCTCGAACATACTTAGGGTGAACTGGTGGGGACCATCCCCAGAAAATCCCACAGCCCTCAGGAAACTGGAAGGAGGTCGGAGGTGTCCCCAGGCTCAGGTGCAAAGATTATGAAAAGCCTTCTGGGCCCAGAGCCCCTCACCTGCAGCCCATGGTGGGGTGGGCCTTTAAGAGGATGGGAGCTCAGCCAGATCCAGCTTGGCTCGGGCACCCACAGAGGGTTTTGGGAACGAGCTGGCAGAGGCAAAGGCCTCTTCGTGAGCTCAGGCTTCCCTGACAGTTCCCTCTTTTGGTCAGGGGAAGAATCTTTGGATGCAAAGACACCCCCACAATCACGTGGCTGCAAGGAGAGCATTTCTCGGTCCCAACTGAGTGGTTTACACGGCTCGTGGGAGACTGGTTCATTGGTTGGGAACACATCCCTCACTCATCTCTTTTGTTTGTTTTTTTAAAGATTTTATTTATTTATTTGACAGAGAGAGAGAGCGAGCGCGTGATCACAAGTAGGCAGAGGGGGAGAGGGGAAGCAGGCTCCCCGCTGAGCAGAGAGCCCGATGAGGGGCTCGATCCCTGGACCCTGAGATCATGACCTGAGCCGAAGGCAGAGGCTTAACCCACTGAGCCACCCAGGCGCCCCTCCCTCACTCATTTCTAATAAATATCTGGGGAAGGGCTGAGAGAGGCTGTCCGGCATGACGTCACGTGTGAGACACAAGGCAGGCGAGGGGCATCCCGTGACCCGGTTCCCTGTATCATCTTATCCGTCCCGTGGCCCACGCTGAGCCCTGCCTCTGACCCCAGAAGCCTGCTCCTCCTCCAGCGTGCCTCCATTTCCCCATCTCCCGCCCCTCCCAGAGTTCAGGCTCCAAGTCCAAGCCCAAGCTCACGGTCTGCAAAGTCCTGTGAGCCCTTCCACAGCCTCCACACTCGCAGCCCCCCCCCCCCGCCCAGTACACCCTCCACAGGGCTGCAAATCCCACCGCCTCCATTCCCTGCCTTGGCCCTTCAGCGGCTGCCCACCACTTCCACGATAACATCCTGATTCCCGAGTTCTCGGACACGGCCTTCATCCTCCAGCTCTGGTGTACTTTGTTTTCCTTCGATTTTACAGATACGGAATATTGCATAAGCAGAAGTGTACACGCTTACTGTAGCCAAATTTAGCATCACAGAAGCACACAGTGTGAACGTGGACCATATTCCACCCTAACAGCTCCCTGCCTTCTGCCTCCTTCTCCAGAATGTTGCAGTTTGGTGTGTATCGTTCCAGACCTTTTACTATGTGTGTGCAACTGTGTGTGTGTGTGCGCGCGCGCATCAGAACTCTCCCCACAAAAATGCATCATACCGAATATCTTATTCTGCACCATGATTTAAAATTTTTTCCTTAATATATCATGGGAAACTTCCCATGGCAGTAGATACTGCATCACAGCAATCTTTTTGCTGCTTTTCGGTGTTTCAGATCTTCAAACTATGGTAAACCAAGTCAAGCGGTAGTAAAGAGGAATCCAAGCTGGGAGATCCAAGTCATGAGATATTGTCTGATGATCATCCCTCCCTCTGCCCTTGAAGAAATACTTTATTAAGAAGTAAAACCAATGTGGGTGGAGGTCAGATGGCCACCGAGTCCACTAGCCCTGCAGGTTTCCCTTGCATTGCATTGAAATCTCAGTTTTCAAGCCCCAACTAAGGTCATATTGATTCTACTTTTGCAGTATATAATGCAACAAAAGTTGGTGGGGCGCTCTGTTAGTGTGTGTTTACGGCAATGAAATTCTACCTATAATTTTGAGCACGATGGAGGCTCCAAGGGTGGTGCAGGCACGTGGGTGGGCCTTAGGACAGCTTCTTGCTGTGAATTGTTCCATCTAGCGGTGGCATGCCACCTGCACGGGCGACAGCTTTGTTGTCACGTGTCTGGGATCATCTGCGTTATTCACTCAACTAAGAAAGCAGGAGCATTACGGAAAATGTACTTAAACTAAAAATTTGTGAATTATCCGAGTTCTCTGGCAGAACCCAAGCTCTGCAGGGTTGGAGAGTGCCTGGCTTGCCTGTTCATGGCCGTATCCAGTGCGATGGATACTCAGCAAATTGTTGAAAAAGCGAAGCGTCCGATGTATAGTGGAATTCCATAGTGCGGACCTTCTGTAATTTACTTCCCCAGCCTTATTGGTGGATGTTTGTCTCCACACACCATACTATGGTGCACACTCGCATATGTATTTATTTACAAACCCAAGGCTTCCCGTGTTATGGATTGCCAGGGACCGTTAAAAGATGAAGCAAATGTATCATTTTGGTAGCACCTACCAAATTGTGCTCCAAAAATCTGTACCAATTTACACCCCCCCGCAAGAATGTGTAGGTGCCCATGTTGCCACAACTCTGGGAACCCTGAGTACTATCAAACATTTTAGTATTTACTGAGGCCAGCCCGTGGGAGAGGAGTGCGTTTGAGAGCATAAACCCTAGAATCACGCCTGAGTTCAAATACAGACTGCGGTGTTAGCTAACTCTGTGTCCTCCGGCGAGTCCCTGGACTTCTCCTAGCTTTCTCACCTGTGAAATGGGATTTAAAAAGAGTCTCAGTCCTGGGGCACCCGGGCGACGCGGTCGGTGAAGCAGCCGGCTCTTGGTTTCGGCTCAGGGTGCCACCTCGGGGTAGTGAGATGGAGCCCCGTGTCGGGTTCTGCGTTCAGTGGGGGCTCTGCTGAGATTCCGGGCTTTTCCCTCTCCCTCTGCCCCTGCCCCCTCCCTAAAATAAATACATCTTAAAAACAAAAATAAAAAGAATCTCTACTACATGAGGTTGTTGTGGGACTAAATGACATAATTCACAGCATGTGCTAATACAGTGCCCGAATAAGCATATATTAGCTACTCTTCTTACTCTCATTTACATTCTCAAGCTGGTGGGAGAATCAGTTTGCGATGCTTGAGCACAGATTGTGAAACACACAGTTGCATCTCCAAACCCACCAAGCCTCGGGAGAACACTCCCTCACTTAAAGCCAAGCTCTGAGTCTCAGGGAGCATATGATAGAGGTTTATGTAGCTGGGTGAGCCTTGGGTGGGGCCACTGGGGGCGCTGGGCATTTTCCATTCTGATGAATGAAGAACTTAAAGTCAGAGTAAGCAATCCACACTTTCGACTTAAATGAAAAGCTGTTTTAACAAGCCTCTGAGGCACAGAAAGGATCTTTCAAGAATCCTTAGAGCCCTTCTACATCTCCCCTAGGACTCTTTTCAAACCAAGTATTTCAGGGTATTCACAGTTCATGCCTCTTCTGGATGACATTAGCACTTTTCCAGAGATATGCCAATTAAAACTAAAAGCCTCAAAGAAACCACAGGTCACAAGTGTCCATCTTCACGGGGATGAGTTCTTTTGTCCTGCCTTTGGTAAAAATACTGTGAAGATGTTATAGCCGTACTCAGACTTCAGAGCCCCTGACACCAACTGGGAATCACACAGCTCCCAAGGGGCCCCAGGCTGAGGTCAGATCTGGAGGAAGGAGGGTCATGTTGCAGGGGGAAAGCACGCCGGGGACAGGTTGGTGGTGGAAATCATATTGGTATTAGGAACACAGCAAGTCTGAGCAGAGCTGAGAGTAAGAATGTGGGTCTGAAGGACTGGGTAGGGGCTGGTGTCAGAACCAATCCCACCCAACATTGACCCTTCCATGGAGGGTGATGCCAGAGGGCTCTGGGCATCTCGGTCATGCCCACAGTGAAGGGCCAGGGTCCGTCATGTCCTCCCCGCCTTGTTCCTCACCTCCTTTCTGTCCTGTGTGCCTACGCTTGCCTGAACCTTCACCTCCCCGTCCTGAGCCACAACCTCTTTCCTCCTCCTAATGCCCCTTTTGCTGCCGGTGACACAGAGCACGTCCTGCCCTAGCCCTACAGTCTGGGAGTCAGCCCGGACAACCTGCCTCCTCCCCACAGGAAGAGAAACGGGGTGCAGTCCATAATCACAGAGGGAAACTGATCAAAGCAAGTAGAAGAAACAACAGTAACGACACGGATCTATTGTTTGGATGTGCCGGGCATCTTGCCGATTACCTTCATAGAGCATTTATCCTTACAACGCATTTGCAAGGTAGGCAGGGTGACACTTTTAATTCTCAGAAACACATCTGTTTGGCCAAATTACAGAGCTAGAGTTCAACCTTGGTCTGACTCTGGAGACCACACTGGTCACGCTGTGAAGCCAGGCAGAGAGGAGCTGAGAGGCTGAGCTGAGGTGCAGAAAGGCCAGGCTCCGCGGAAGGTCAGGGTACCCCCTGTCCACCGGCGCCTCTGCTGGCCCCGGGGCATGTCCTAGCTCATTCTGAGTTCTGAACGTTACAGCCACACTCGGACGGTGTTCACAACACTGGCAGTGTTAATGCTGCCCTGAGAACTGGTTCCGATGCAGAGCAGGGGAGGGCCCGGGTTCCTGGGCTGGAGAGGAGCTGCTCCTGAAGGGGGGAAATCCAACGGTATGAAATGCACACGCAGTGACCCGCGTGCTCGCACAGACAGCCCCACGCCCCAAATCGTGCCTTTCCTCGCATTCATCAGCTTGTTTCTTAGGGAAACCTTTGGGAACAGCTACCATCTCATTTTGTAGACCACGAAACAGAGGTTTAGAGAAGTCACATGACTTGGTGAAGCCCACCCAGGAACCACGATTCCAATACAGATGCGTCTGACTCCAAAATTCCTGCTTTTTTCACTTTGCCTGTTCCTCCTCTCCATCTTGTGCTCGTCTCTCTTCCATTTTGTTCGTTTTTCAGCAAGAGCATCGCTGCCCCTGGCGGACAGTTTCCCCCAAAGACTGGTGCTTTGAGCATAGGGTCACCCAGATCCCTCTGTGAGGGCAGTGCCTGGGATCTTAGCTAAAAGGTCTCTGGCGAACGGTGCTCGGCTCCACCGTTTACTTCTATCCTTTCCCAGGATTCCCACATACTACCCATTAAAAACATCAACCCTGATGGCTTCCATGTCTGAAGGGAACTTTTTGTCCCTTGGTGGGTGTCTTGGTGATGAGCAGCAGGAAATGAGCCATTTTATGAGGTGATAATGGAGCTATAAGCATCTTTAAAATCAATTGTGCCCAACGTCATAGTTTCCCATCGTTTCAACAGGCTCTGGGTTTATTGGGTCATAAATAAAAACAGATAGTTCCTATTGGTGGTGCTCTCTGGCTTGCCCGTGGTCTCCTGAGGTCCGCACTGCAGAACTCTGAGGTAGGCAGGCAAATGGTTCCCATTTTCCAGATGAAGTGACTGAGATGTCTCCTTCCTCTCATACTACTCTGGTCAAGGTCACTGATGACCTCACCGCTGCCCGGGGTCAGCGCCCAGCTCTTAGCTTCCATGACCTCCTCAGCAGCGTTGGACACAGCTCTTCCCTCCCCCTGCTTTGAAGCCCTTTGTACCTGGCTCTGGCACCTCTGTCTCTTCTCACCTCACCACCTGTTCCTTCTCAGTCTGCTCTGCTGACCCCTCTCCAACCACCAGGGTTCAAGCCTTGACCCTCTTCCATGTTGCCTTACCGTTTCAACTTGTCTTAGGCCTCCAAGCACCATTACATCTACACTGACGATGACTGAAGTTTAATCGTCTACCGTGTCTATCACCTGTTTAACATCTTCATCTGGACGTCAAATCAGTGTGTCAAATCCGTGTCTCAACATCTCTGAAACCAAACTTGTGACCTTCCTCTCCCCCGCCTGGCCAGCCCAGTTCTCCCCAGCCCATTCAGTGGCAATGCCGCCCCTTGTTACCTCACTCACTCTATCCCTTAGGACTCTGTCCCTCGCTCTGTTTGGTTTAGTCGTTCGGGACATCTCATGTGTCCTCGGACACTCCGGCCACACTTAGCACTTGCTGTTCCCTGTGCCAGGAACACCGTCCTCCAGGTTTCATAGCTTCGTTTCCTTGCCTCCTCTGGGTGTTTGCTCAAATGCCACCTTCTCCTGGGGTCTCCCCCGACACCACTATTAAAACTAGAAATCCTGGGGGGTGCCTGGGTGACTCCATTGGTGAAGAGACCCACAGTTGGTTTCGGCTCAGGTCGTGATCTCAGGGTCATGAGATTGAGCCCCATGTCAGTCTCTGCACTGGGCATGGAATCTCCTTGGGGTTCTCCCTCTCCCTCTGCCCCTCTCCCCCTTCCCTCACTTGGGTGAGTTCGGCCTCTCTCTCTCTCTCTTTCAAAAAAGGGATTTAATAAAAAAATAGCAGTGCCCTGATGGTTCCTCATCCTGGCACATCCCCATCATTTTATCTGATTGCGTTTGTTTCATCACATTGGTCACTGTCCAATATACTGTGGACTTTGTTTATTTACCTTTTTAAAAAATATTTATTTATTTCTTTGAGAGAGAGAGAGAGAGAGAAGAGGAAGGGAGGGAGCTGGGGGAGGGGCAGAGGAAGAGAATCCTATAAGCAGAATCCTGCGGAGCTCAGAGCCCGATATGGGACTCCATCTCATGACTCTGAGATCGTGATCTGAGCTGAAACCAAGAGTCAGAGGCTTAACCGACTGAGCCACCTGGGCACCCCCCTCCCTTTTTTTTGAGAAAGAGCACGAGCAGGGAGCAGGGGGTGGGGCAGAGAGAGAGGGAGAGAGAGTCTCAAGCAGGCACCCACTCAGTGAGGAGTTGGACGTGGGGCTTGATCTCACAACCCTGAGACCATGACCTGAGTGGAAATGAAGATTGGTCGCTTACCCGACTGAGCTCCCCAGGCATCCCTGCTTATTTACTTGTTATGGTCTATCTCCCCCTGCTAGAGTAGGGGCCCCCCGCAGGCAAGAGCTTTCCTCTGTTTTGCTCCCTGCTGTACCATCAGTACTTAGGACCGGGCTTGGAACGTGCTCAAACAGTGTTTGTTGAATGGATGAGAGGCTGTGAAGAGGAAGGGCTGGTGTTCTCCGAGACTCGGTCCACCGGTCTCCGAGACTCGGTCCACTCTGTCGGCCCAGACGTGGGAAGGAGGGCTCAAAGATCTCAGCAGGGGGCTGGAGGGCATGGGCATGGGCAAGGGCAGGGGTAGGGTGGGGGAGTGCCAGCCAGACGGCTCTGCTGGAACTGCTTGAACTCAAGGGAGAGAGAAGGGCCAGGACAGGGGGCCGCATTAGGAACTGTGGTCAGAGCTCACAAACCCTAGTCGACCGCTGGTGTTCACCCAGCTACCCGGGCTGGCCATGCCTAAGGGCCCATAGGCAGCCTCACCCCTGGGCAGCTGCAGCTGTTGCCGTCACAAGCCACTGTCTGAGCCGCTATTTGAGAGCCAGAGAAGGTATGTGAAGCCCATTTACAGATCCCCAAGAAGATGATGTGGTTGCACAGAAGCATTTCAAATTCAATTTCTTTTGAGTTCTTTTCAAACATAGCCTGTAATTCGGATGGGAAAATTGCATAATGGCCGTAGATAACAATTTTCCCGTGAGACGGTTTTGTGAAAGCAGCTGGGCATTTCTGAAGCCGGAGGGGAAGGGCCCATCAGAGGCGCCCCCGGCTCCGACTCACTGCCCCCCCTCGCTCACCCGACTCCGGCAGGTGGAACACGCTGGGGAAGGGCATCGCCCCGTGACCTGAGAGAGAGCGCCTTCCTTCTGTGTGCTTCTAGTAGCCACAAGCATCGATTCAGCTCGTCCTTTGGTGACTGAAGTGTCAATCCCGGGTTTAACCTCATTTTCCAGACTTTTTCATTTTGTCCCTTGTAATGCTCATGAAAGTGTGCCCCAGGGGGCAGAGGGAGCTGGGGAGGTCGCTGGGGCATGTCCGTCTCTCTCCCACCTGCTCTTCCTGCGCCCTCTATCCCACCTTCGACCCCGTCGGTCTCCAGCCATCCGAAAAAACTAAGTGCCAGGGCCAGAGCAGAGAGGCTGAAAAGGGGCCAGGCCGGGCGAGACTGACGTCACGCGCGAGAGGGGACGTTCAGCAGAAGCTGTCTGCTTTTCAACAGGCAGGGGCCCCGAGGAAGCCAGGTCAGGTCGGGCTGAAGGTGCCTGTGACATGACCTGGAAGAGCAGCGCCCCAGGCCTCCGCAGCACAGCACTGGACACCCCTCGCCCCTCTTCCTGCCTTCCCCATCCCCTCTATTCTGCCTTCCTCTGAGGACCGCTCCAGTCCAGGTCTGGTCCCAGAAGCCAGTGGGAGAGCAGGGCTGGGAACTGTGTCCTCCCTGTGCCCCCAGCATCGGCTTGGGTTGGAGGAGGTGTGCAGGGGACGATTAAGAGATGAATCACGGGTGAGTTAATTAAAAGATTAATTAGTGACAAGCTAGAGGAAGCCTCTGGCCCATGCGGCCCTCCCAGGGGTCCGAGGGCACTTCTTAGGAGTGCTGCCAGACTGAGATGTCGCCGAAGGGTCTGCATACACCAGAGTGTGACTTGATCGATAGGCTCAGAGGACTCTGCTGATGGCTGTGGGAGCGTACATGCTAGTGGGGCACAGGGAGGGGCGGCAGGGGGCCAGCAGGGGGCAGGCAGGGGCATCAGACCAGGAGAGAGCCACGGGAGCGGAGGAGACAGTGGGAGCAAGGCATTATTTTAAAGGGAGACACAGAAGGACTTGGTGATGGATGGGGGTTGTAAAACAAAGAGGGGTCAAGGATGACTCCAAGGGGAGGTGTCTTGTCAGCAGCTGGATATATGAGGCTGGAGTTCAAGGGACAAGTCCAGGCTGGAGAAATAAATTTGAAAGGCATCAGCATATAGGTGGTAGTTAAAGGTACACGACAGAGAAGCTGGGAAGTGGGCAGAGAGAGAGAAGAGGGTGGGATGGAAAAGAGCCTGACTCGGGACCGCCAGTGAGGCAGGAGGGCACTAGGTTCTGCCCCAGGGCCTCTGCAAAGCTCTCCTGTTGTCCCCACTGTCCCCTCTGCCCCCTCTGCCCCAGGGAGGCAGGTCCAGCTACCTGTTCACTGCTGCCACCCCTGCCTCGCTGGTCACTGCTGAAATTGCAGCTGAAGCGGGTTTAGGAAAGGCAAGTGGGCAAGGCCACACAGCCGGAGCGGGCCCAGACAGCTCTTTGCAGGAGTCTGCTGTGCGTGGTGGTGAGAAAACCGGCGGTAGCAGTAAGGACATGTGATTATTCTTTAAAAGATGAGTGACAGGGACGCCTGGGTGGCTCAGTTGGTTAAGCAGCTGCCTTCGGTTCGGGTCATGATCCCAGCGTCCTGGGATCGAGTCCCACGTCGGGCTCCTTGCCCCGCAGGGAGCCTGCCTCTCTCTCTGACTCTGCCTGCCACTCTGCCTGTGCTCGCTCTCTCTCTGACCAAAAAAAAAAAAAAAAAAAAAAAAAAAAGATGAGTGACATCACGACTCGTTTGTATATGGAAGGGTATAATCTAATACAGAAAGAGAAAGGGCTGTTGTGGGAGAGAGGGGGGTGCACCTGCACGAGTGGGGTCCTTGATAAGATGAGAAGCCAGATCCAGACCCGTGATCGAGGGGAGGCCTTCCAGCCAGAGCCAGGGAAGGGAAAAGCCAGCTGCGGTGGCCTGGCTACTGATGGCTGAGGTTATGGGCATTGCTGGAGGTGGGGGGGGGGCGGGGATAGGCAGCAGATCCTGGGAGAGCCCGCACCCTCTGCCAGGCTCCACTGCGAGGTCCGAACACGAGTGACGCCAGTCCCTGTCTCACCGAGCTGGCCTTCCCTGCACGGTGAGCAGTCACAGGGCGCCACACTTTGATGGACTCTCTGGGGACAGCAAAGCAAGGGAGGGTGTATGAGGGAGAGCCAGGCTTGCAGAGGTGGGGATGTGAGGACCGTTTCACTGACAAAGCCACTCAAGTATTCTTTTATTTTTTTTCTTCAAGATTTTATTAATTTATTTGAGAGAGAGAGCATGAACAGGGGTGAGGCAGAGGGAGAGGAAGAAGCAGAGTCTGCTGAGCCCCCGATGCGGGGCTCCATCCCAGCACCCCGGGATCATGACCTGAGGTGAAGGCAGACGCTTCACGACTGAGCCACCCAAGCGCCCTACCCCTACCATTTATTTGCACAATAGTAGCGAGATTATTATACAAATAGATGAGTACACAAACTGTACCCCGTTTTCTATAATTTAATATACTTCAGGGATGATCTCGTTTGTGATACAGCTCCTTTAATGATGACTCCGAAGACCACAGAGCAGGAGTGGGGGGGGGGGTGCATTGATTTCAGCTCAGGTTGTGATCTCAGAGTCCTGAGGTCGAGCCCTGCATCGGCCCTATGCTCAGCACAAAGTCTGGGTAAGTCTCTCCTCTCTCTCCTCCTGCCCACATGCTCTTTCTTTTTCTCTAAAATAAATAAATAACATCTGAAAAAAAAAATACCATAGAACAAAGTGAAAAAAAGATGATATAAAAGCATATATGTGTTTTTACATTGGGCTGCAGACTTTGGGTTCATTTTCAAAAGAGCTGTATCACTAATGAGATGATCTCTAAAATACCCTACACTGAATGAGAAAGCAAGGTAGAAGCTTCAGGTACTGTCCTGTGAGCCTGTTTTGCTGGGTCCTTAAACATAATAACATTTCACTTCATCAGCTCCCTTCATCCACTGATTTCCGTAAAAAGCTTTCAAATTATTAAGTAATGGAGCTCCAAATGACCTGTACGGGTGGAGAAATAGGCGTGCCTTAAGGTGCTCAGAACGTTAGCATCAAATAAGATTCCAGAAAGGCTGCTTTCTTCAATAGTGCTATTTAAATGCAAAGGAACAGCTTCAGTAAGCTGTAAAAGCTTAACCCTTCTCATTCCTGAGACCTCTCCCCCCCACATTTTGTCCTCACAAGAGGTTGGGGACAGACTGCAGAGGTAACAGGAGACGTTGTGCCCTGCCGGGACACTCAAGGAATGTCCCTCCGGGAAGGTAAGAAGCTGGCCTCTGCCAGTCTTTCCTTGGTAATGGACATTTCCCTGGCCATGAAAACCAGCTTCTAGTTCTGACTGTGGCACCAGGGACCAGGAATTAAGGAGCAGAGTGGTGGGATAAGTGAGACCCACGTTCCAATCTTGGCTCAGCCACTTACATGTTGTGTAAGTTTGGGAAAGTCGCTCATCTTCTCTGAGAGGATTCTTCATGCATAAAACACGGGTTGTTGAGCTCCTTCTATGGGTCAGACTGTGCTGGGCACAGAGCACAAGGCAGTGGACAAGACAACAAAGTCCCTGCTCTTGTGGGCATGTCCTCTAGTAGATTAATCATAGTACATGAGGGTTGAGGGAGATGGCATAAGTAAAGGGCCCAGAGAATGGTAATACAACGTAGTTCCTAAATGCACATGTCTCCAAGCCCCTTCCTTCTGTGTGACTGTCCACTTACGGGCACATATCCCTATCCTCTCAAGCAACTCCTCCTTTGAAAGGCCTAATATTTTGAGTAGAAATGTATGTATGTATTTAAGGTGTACAACACCATGGTTTGCTATAGAGATACAGGCCTGCCTTAGAGAAAGCGTAGGTTCAGTTCCAGCCCACCCCCAAGAAGCCAGTATCACAATAAGGGGAGTCAAATGAGTTTGTGCCTTCCCAGTGCCTATAAAAGTTATGTTCACACCACTCTGAAGTCTGGTAAGGGTGCAAGAGAATTATGTCTAAAAAAACAATGTGCGTCATCAAAAAATACTTTATTGCCAAAAAATGCTAGCCGGCATCTGGGCTTTCGGAGAGTCACAACCACTGATCAACACAACAAATATAATTGCAGCGAAGAAGTTTGATGAGAATTACTAAAAAGTTACTGGGAAAAAAAAAAATGACCAAAAAATTGGCAGAAATGACCAAGATGAGATACAGAGACACAAAGTGAGCAAATGTCATTGGAAAAGTGATGCCAAAGATTTGCTTAATGCAGGGCTTGCTGCAAACCTTCCGTTGGGGGTGGGGGCGGGCAGGGAAGCAGTATCTGGGAAGGAGAGTAAAGTCAAGGGCAATAAATGAGGTGTACGGCTCACAGAGACATGTCGCTCAGGCCGATCAACATATTCATTGCTTCACATAGTTGCCTTTTTGTTTTTTGTGGTGAGAGTGCTAGGAATCTACTTTCTTAGCAAATTCCAGTATCCAATAAAATCGTTTATTTCTTTTTATTTTTAAAAGATTCATTTGAGAGAGAGAGAGAGAGAACCAGTGTGGGGAAGAGCAGAGGCAGAGGAGACAGAGAGTCTCAAGCAGAATTCCTGCTGAGTGCGGTGCCTGATACGGGGCTTGATCCCATGATCCTGAGATCATGACCTGAGCTAAAATCAAGAGTCAGATGCTTAACCCACTGAGCCACCCAGGCACCCCCAATACAGTATTTTAGACTGCAGTCACGGTGCTGTACATTAGATCTCTAGACTTATTCACCCTATGTAACTATAACTTTGTGCCCTGTGCCCCACATCTCCCATTCCTCTACCTCTCTGCCCTGGTGATGCCTTCTTGTTACCCCCAGATCCTCTCTCTCCATTACCTCTACCATGTTGCATTATTATTATTTGCATGAGTATTTGCTCACTTATGTGTCTTCCCACCAGAAGGTATCCAGCAAAGCTCCCATCACACAATAGGTGCGTAATCAAATATACTGAATGTCCAGTAAATGAAAGTTTTTATTCTCCCCAAATATTCTCTTTATTCGAGGGTCCTTTAATCTAGCAGTGCCAGGCAATTCCAGCAGCCAGGATGTGTTTGTGTTTATATCTCACTGCTGCTCTGTACAACTTTACTGGGGACTGTGATGCTCTCTGCCTAGAGCCCCCTTCCCCAGCTGCTGGGAAACCTGCAAACACGCGGCCCTCAGTTGTCAGGTCTTTTGCCGGATCGCATTGGCCAGATAAAACTGCCTCGTGTGATGTTGGCAGAGGCCCTCTTTGGGCATGCAATGCAGCTCAGCCTCTCCTCCTGCCCATTCCTGCCTGCCGCCCCTCCCCCATCCCCTCGCCACCCAGGTGTGCACGGTTCCCAGGAGTGGTCCCTAACTTCAAGCATGCCAATCTGGACTCCACGGGCTGCCCAGAGAGCCCAGCTGCTACAGTTAGTGGAAAAGGAGAGGCAGAGTTAGCACATCAAAGAGAAGCACATCAATGACACTCTCTATGGGTAAAGACAGGTAAAACCCAAACGATGTGTGTGTCATAGGTGGTTGGGGCAGGGGAGTTTGGCCGAGGGACCCTGATGTACAGGCACAGTCAACTCTGAAGGACGCTGTCAGGGCAGCCAGCCTCCAATCTGGATCGTGAGACATTCGTTTCAACAAAACAGCATCACCCACCACGTTCAAGCAATGTTCCTAATTAGCATTTTAAAAGGTTCGTGGCTTGTATTAGTATGATTATCCTTATTTTGCTTTTATGGTCATATGAGAGCTATAAGCATAAAGAGTTAATATCCAGTTATCTTTGCACACATTTAAATAATATGATAATGAAAATAATTACAACTCAACCCTAGGGGTTTGTGAGCTTACATATGCCCCTTAAAAAAGGTCTGTATATTACTTGGGTTTGGGAATATTCTAATTTTGCAAAAGAACGGTATGAAGAGCTTTGGTCTTAGAGGCTCTGTGGTTTAACTCTGCAACCTTGGACACGTTACTTAATTCTTTGGGCCTCGATTTTCTCATTCTGTACGTAGAGTGGTCTAATGAGAAGAACTACCTTCCAGGCTTATAGCAAGATCTAAATAAGCTAGAAAGGAATGCAGAATGCTTGCACAGTTCCCGACACACAGTAGGTGCTCAGTAAACAGCAGCAGGCAGAAGAGGCCCAAGAGGAGAGAAGTTACCTTTCTCCTTTCCAAACCCAGCTTGGAGAAGCCCTGCAAACATCCTGGAAAGATGGCAGGAAGATGGAGTTTTAGGTAGGTTACTTCCGGTGGGGAGTCAGAGTTCCTTTTGCTTCAAAGTACAAACAAGCAAGCAAGCAAACATGACAGCCCCATGTTTAAAGGTTAAAAATAGAAAACTCAAAAGAGCTATGACCTAAACTCAATTTCAGAGAATTTTATACTTAAGGACCATTCAGTACATATTCCCAAGGTAGGCTGAACAATGAACAACGCCCCCCCCCAGATATCCATGCTCTAATCCCTTGAACCTGTAAGTGTTACCTTATAACCAGAAGGACTTTGAAGATGTGATTAAATTAAGGATCTTGAGATGGGAGGCTATCTTGGATTATTCATGGGGCCTGCAATATAAGTGTCCTTGTAAGAAGGAGGCACAGGTTTGATGACAGAAGATGAGAAGGCAATGTAAGGATGGAAGCAGAGATTGGAGCAATGTGGCCACAGATCTCTGAATGCCGCCAGCGGCCGCTGACATTCTGGAAGAGGTAAAGAGCCTTCTGGAGCCTCCTGAAGGAATCAGCCTGGCTCCCACCATGATGTCAGCCCTGTGAGGTTCATTCTGGAGTTCTGATCTGCCCAAGTATAAGGGATTAAATTTACCTTATCTTAAAATACTTAATCTGTGGTAATTTGTTGTAACAGCAAGAGGAACTAATACGATCCCTATGGGCCCTCCTTACCCTTTGAATCAGTAGGTCTATGAGGTAACCAAGACCAGTTGTTAGAAGGGAGGAGAGGAGGGAGTAGCACCGAGTCTGAAGCGCTGACAGAGGCCTGATTCTCTGCCCTCTAGCTGTGTGGCCTCAGGCCAATTGATTAGCTTCTTGGAACCTCCTTGTTTCCATCTCTACAATGAGACTTGAGTTAGAGATGTAAGCTTCTTGTGAGGATTACAAGCCAAGACACTTGACGGACCACAAAACTATGTGAACTCTTTTCATTACTATTATTGTTACTTAAAACAAAAAACTCAAGTTGGAGATTGTAGTCAAGATGCTACCTCTTAGAAGACAGCCTAATGGTACATAAAATGTCTATCTGAGGTGACTCCATGAACATGGGACCTAGGCATGGCCATTCAATGCTTTGGAGCACGGAGCTGAAAAATTCAGTTCTTAGATCTCTTCTGCAGTTCTCACTGAATTTCACTAAACTTCGCCCAGGACCCACTTGTAATTCGTTATTTTTACAGTCCACACTGAGATCTTACTGTCACTTGGACTTCTCTTTGAGGAGATGTTTGTTTTCTTTAAAAAGAGAATACCAACAAGCTCATCACCTCTTACTATTGGGCAGTTTTCCTGTTCTTGAAGCTTCCTGAAGTAAGAATCATGGAAAGAAGCAATCACAATAAAAACGACTATTATTTTTCAAACTAAAGACTGTCCACAGGTCTCTGGTCTGTCTTCACTGGCACAATCTTTCAAAGCAGAAGGAAGAAAATAAACACCTTCAGAGTTTGAAGTTGGATCCTCTCAACAGTTGCTTTCCCCATTTGTAATTCAATTGAACATTTCCCTACTCAGGTAGTAAGGAAAGAATTGCTGTTTTGATTGAAACTATGTGCAGTTTTGTTTCTTTAGAAAACATTTTTATAATGGATTTTTCTCTTATGACAAAAATATGTTCATTGTAGAACATTCGGAAAATTGAGGAAGGCAAAAAGAGTGATATAGAGACAACCTGTGATCCCACCCCCTGCAGCTCGCCGCTGTTACTGTTTCCATTTTAAATAAAAAAAGCATACTTTAGTGTGCCTGAGTGGGACGTTTATGGAAGCACCAAGCAGCGAATTCCAACGATATCCGGAGCCTGGATTCTCTCTTCCTCTACGTGGTCAGGCCCTGCTGTGAGGGAGCGGAGCTGCTCGGAAGTCTGGGAAATCACAGGCCACAGCTTCCATCGGTAGCTCTCTCAGAGGTCACCCCACTGCGCTGCCCTCGTCCCGCCGTCCTGTGAGTATCTGGGCCTCCTAATTCCTTCCTGCCTCCAGGGCTCCTCTCCTGCTTCCACTCCAGTGCCTCACGGGGATCTTTCTAGAGCATACATTGGACCAGCTCACTCCACTTCTTGACCTTCTTCCTTTGGCTCTAGGGATACCGTTGTCATTTTTTAGCATGGAACGCAGAGTTCATGCTTTGGCTCTGCCTGCTCTTCCAGCCTCGTATCTCCTCCTGCACAAGCACCCTCCATCCCGGTCACCGCCCTCTTCATCCTCCTCACCCAACTGGCCACCCAGGACTGACTGCGGTCTATGTGTTTGGTACGACCTTAGCTCATGGCTATACCAACAGTCCTATAAGGTGGGGTTTATGGATGAGGCTCAGAGAAACCCAACAATTCACTCCCTTGCATGTGGCTAATAAGCAAAGGAGCCAGAGCCTGAGCTCAGTGTCCTCTGATGTCAAAGCATCCGCATTCAGGTAGCTGCTTCCCTACTGAACTACTTGAAGTTTCTTGAGCCAGAAATGCTTTTTCCAAGCTATTATACCTTTGCATCTCCCCAAGGTGACTCTTGACCCTTTCTCATCCACCTAATGCCTCCTGGTCCTTTTAGAATGTTGCTCAAGCTTTGGCTTAGTGTAGCTGCCCCTCTTCTGTGCACCCAAGGTACCCGATGTTGACCTTGGTCATGGGACCCACCTCACAGAACTGCAGTTATCCTTTTACAGGCACGCATCTATGTACCCCCGCAGCTGTGAGTCCCTCAAAGGGAGGACTGTGTCTCATTCACCTCTATTCCCTGCTTTCCCACTGTCTAGCACAGGATTTGGGAGATAATAAATACATGTTTGTTTAATAAGCGAATGAATGGGCAGCAGCTCCTAGAGACTTTGACCGATCAAAATTTGATTTGCTTATAATGTTCCTGCCAGAAGTAGCTCAGAGAAGTAAGGGAAATGAAACCCAGAATTCTTCACCGCCAGATCCCTTGCCAGGCTGGAGCCCCGTGAAAGAGCCCATCATTTGTAACTAATGCCGATCCGCAGCGGTGCAGAGGGAGCTGGGTGCCCTGACCTTTCCTTGTTGTGTTTAACTCTTGTCACACGGTCATTTTGTCATCAGGATAAGGTCCAGGGGCAGGTGAAGGGTGAGAGCCTGTGCCACCCCCAGAATACGCCTCTTTGGCACAAAGATTATTTTGAGAAACTGCAGACACAGGAGAAGCACTGAAAATAGAATGAAAGTTACCCTTTTCCAAAGGAAAATTACATTTAGAGAGGGGCCCTGGACCAGCAAGAGAGCTATCACTAGAGATCGCATTTTCATCTGAGAGACTTATCTGCATTGCGGAGCAAATTTTATCATATATTTCCTTTTCTCACCTTCCCTTGATTGCCTTCCTTCCCTTTGAAGCCCCAGACCCTTATTCCTTCCCCTAGCTTGGGATGGTATATAAGCCTCGATTACCTGGCTGCCTTTTGAGGGTTTCCCCTATGTATGTAATTAATTTTTTTCCCCTCTTGTTAATCTTTCTTTTTATTACAGGGGTGGGTGGGAATGCCTTAGTCAAGAACCTAAATGGGTAAGGGAAAATTATTTTCCTCCCCTACACAGGCTACCTGGCTGTGGAAATTCCTGAGAGGCAAAGAATAGAGGCAGGAGGGAAAAATCTATTTCCGGTGAACTACATCTGGGGAGTGGGGAGACAGGGGGCTTGGGGGTCAGGGACGAGGGTGGGAGGTGCAAGAGGGGACAGAGGACTGGGGGGGCCTTCTGGCCAGCTTCACGTTCAGAAAAGCCTCCGAGGAGAATGTGGCCCGATTCCAGAGGTCACAGAAATACACCAAACAGGACCGAATGAAGGAAGGCTTCTGAACAACTCTGAACATGTCCTGCTCCTGACCAACCCCACTTTGATGAAGTATAAATGAATATTTTTATAATTCTTATAAATGATCTTGAGATTAGCACAATCTTATTGCTTTAGATTTTCTGGTTATAGCATTACCCCCATTTGGTCAATCCTGTTACAGGATTTGTTCATAGGCTGAGGACTTTAAAAAAAAAAAAAATGGAGATAACTTGACTTCTGAGGAGCCCTGGCTGTGTTGTGGGATCTGAGCTCCTGCTCCTGGAGCCGAAGCTAGTCAGCTCTCTGGAGATAAGTGAGGGGTGGGTGGGACAGGGGCGGCGTGGCGGGGCTGACTGATTGGCTCACGAGAGCTGATTAGACACACCTCTGCCCAACTCTGTTCAGGGAGTTAGTAGCTTGCAATTGGCTATCTACACCATAGGCAGACCCTCCCTATTGGGGATTTTCTTTTTTCTTTCTCTCTCTCTCTCTTTTTTTTGAGTCTGATGGTTAAACATTTAGTATCTGATCACGCGGGCAGTGGGAAAGGGATGGCATTTAAGCTGGAGGCCGATGGTATTTTTTGGCCTCATGATGGTGAACATGAGGGAGGGGGCCTCATTACGGTCACCTGGTGTCAAGATGTAGGGAACATGCAGATTCATGGGGTGGGGGGGCCCTGAATGCCCAGGGCTCCCCAAACGGGCTGTGCTGCAGAACCAGATGAAGACCTGTGGAGTCTACTGACGTTCCGGTCCCACCTGGGAGCTACTGAATTAGAATCTCTGGGTGGCGCGCAGGAACCTGTCATTTAAAAAATGTCTGGAAAATGGTTCAGGTCAATGGAACCTTTGTTATGTGACTCTAGGTATTAAGATGCCTTGAAAAGAAGGTGAGGAGGTACCGCCTAGGAGGTCACAGATTTCCCAAACAAGCCCCCTGCCTCTTCACACGAGGCCTCTGTCACCTGTCGTGACTTGACGGAATGTGGGTTACGACGGAGGCAGTGGTACAAAACCCAATAAGAAACAGGCTTTAAAACGTGACATTGGGGGGGAGCCTGGGTGGCTCAGTGGGTTAAGCCTCTACCTTGGGCTCAGGTCGTGATCTCAGGGTCCTGGGATCGAGCCCCGTGTCGGGCTCTCTGCTCAGCAGGGAGCCTGCTTCCTCCTCTCTCTCTGCCTGCCTCTCTGCCTGCTTGTGATCTCTCTCTCTCTGTCAAATAAATAAATAAAATATTTAAGAAAAACAAAAACAAAAACGTGACATTGGGAAAAGGTGTGGCTTGAAAACATTTTTTTGGACTTTATGTAAAGCTTTATCGGACAGACTTCTCTGATTTGGACTTACTAGCCTACTGCATCTCCTGCCTCTGAGTTCCTGACTCCACAGGACAAGGAAATGTCTTCTGGGGCCCACATGACTTCCGCACCCATAACAGCAGGACGTGGAACCAGGCCCAATAAAAACTGCTCATTTGGTTTGGAGAAGACAGTGAACTCAGGGCCAAAATCTTCAGTGAGACCTGGGAGTTACCAGAGGGCTGGAAGGTGGCAGCGACCAGGAGGACAGAGGCTGGGTGGGTGGGTGTGAGGAGCCTCAAGGGAGCACGGTTCTTTCTGTGAGATGAGGGGAGAGGAGCACATGGAGATGAAGTAGAACTCACCACTCCTCTTGCCTTGAGTTGTATGGTATATGGGAGAGCAAATGCCCCTTGTTTGGGAGGAAGGGAAGGGGACGCGGAAACCAGGTTTTTGAGAAGAGGTGGGAAGAGAGCTGTGTGATGGGGCAGGGAGCTATGGGAGCTTTGCATGATACATTAGGCCACCCAGACATTTCCCACCGCCCGGAAGTGCAATGAGTCCACCTAGAGTGGGGATCTGGCTATCGCCACCACGGCTGTCTGGCTCCAGGTGACTTACGTGCCCTTTGCATAATTTATCACACTGCATTATAATATTTTAAAGATATCTTTATATCCTAAGTCCAAATTCCAAGTGTAAGGAGAACAACTTAGACCTTAAAATAAGACAGGTCTTGGTCTGAATTCAGATTCTTTCCCTTTCTAGTTGTGAGGCCTTGGGCAAGTCATTTTACCAGTCTGACCCTCAATTTCTTCAGGTATAAAATGGGTAGAGTAACTTTACCCACCTCGTGGGTTTTAGTGAAGAATAAATTAGATATTGCTTGGAAACACCCACTATGTTGTTGGAGATACAATACGTTCTCCATAAGGCTTGACACTTTCTCCTTGACCAAATCTTAATGATCTGTCACCACTCATGATTTTGTGAAGATAAACAAAATATATTGGTTGAATGAATGAATGAATGAATGAGCTGGTTAAAGAACTGAATGTGTAAGCAAATTCATGAATTAATGAATGAATGCTAATTTTCAGAAATATACGGTTGAGGAAACTTATGGCACTCTGCCTTGGCTAAAAGGACTTCTCTTCCAATTCTTTCAAACACGTAGCCCAGGCCAGGTCCTCTGTCCTATTTCAAGGCCAGAGCTATTCCTTTGTTCTGACCTTGGCATAATGAGCCATGAAAAGCTTGTGGCTTTTTTTCTATTTTAATCTTTCCGTCTATTTAATGGGCTATATTTCCTCTGGAAACAGTGGGGTGAACATCACCAAGATAATGGGTAATAACATTAACATTATCACCACTGGCATGATCCAGATATTATTCAATTAAAGTAATAACTCCTAATGCAGGATGAATTGTTTTTATCTTAAGAATCCAATTCAGCCATCAGCTCACCATCATATTCAAATGACAGAAATTACCTTTTAGTCCTAGATCTGTAATGTGATGTTGAAATGATTTCTAGTTATATTTTAGGATGCTATATTACAGACGTTTTTAAGGTCAGAGTGTACAGAGCTTGTCGTGTTTTCACTTTCTATCACCAGGTAATTTGAAATCCTTTTCAAATGAATAATGAACAGAAATTAGAAGTTTCGGGAGCAAAATCACTTCAAAGGAGTGCTTAAACAATCTAAAAATCCCCCATACTGAGACCAGAAAAGAAGAGACTTGGGTTGTTATTTAACTTTAACACTGGCCCTCTGTAGACCGAGATGGGGAAGAAACACCCCCTTCCCACAGTCGAATTCAAGAGCTTTGTCACCTGGGACGTTGGCTGATCCGTATCCAGAGTACAGTCATCTCCTTTTTTGACCCTGGACCTTGACCTTGGTGGTATGTGTAAAGGGGGTCAGTCAGAGGGCTAGCTAATGCTACCCAGACTCTCAAGATATAGAAGAGCTGATCAGTGGTGAGAAATATGAAAGGGACATGGCACAGCCTCCATGGGTGGCAAAGCCTTTTTGAGAAGCAATCATCTTACCTGAATGCTGCCTGGGAAGCACAGAGTTCAAGAGAGGGGGTGAGCTGAATGGCTTTGGTGCACAGAGCCCCTGAGATATCTTAGTCAATGCATTTACCTTTATTATGGGGACAGACCCACCTCGTAGACCAAAACCGTCATGTCTGTGGGACATGGTATCTACTCCTAGACCACCTCTCTCTCTTTGACCACCATCTTTCCAGAGGCCATGCAGACCACTCCTTTCTATCTGTGCCTTCCTTCAGACAGGCTACAACACACTACAAATAGGTGACAGTTTTACCACACAAATGTGACTGTAGGACACCCCCTCATCGCAATGGCTGGCCTCTGGCCATCTCCCACTCATCGCCAGACCTCAGGACCATCTCTATGTGTGGTTTAACTCAGACCCTTCAATACCAAATCTTCCTCCTCCAACTCCTAGAGGCTGCCTGCTTTCCTCATTATGGGGGCCCCCTCCCCACAGCCCAATACCTGTCTACACTCTCACTTAGAGAGAGGCTCACCTGGGATAGCTAGCTCCTGAACTGAACTGTCAACGTTTTCTAGCAGAGGATGAATTCCCTGCTGCTTTTCAATAAAGTTGAATGTGACCGCAGCAGGTAGGCACACTGCAGTGAGAATGAAATAGTGAAGTCCCATAAATTAACGTGTGGAAGAAGAAATTTTATATTTATTCTTGTTCTTCCGAGTGAGCTAGCCGAATGGCTTCCGGCGTAGGTGGCAGTGGGAGGGGGACAGGCTGGGGAGCAGCATGGCTTTCTGTACCCACCCACCATGAAAAGACCCGGAAGGCAGCAATAATCCACGGAAAGTCCCAGAACAGGGCCAAATCTTCTTTGGTTAAGGCCTCGCTCAGCTCTCATCTATCCCACTGAGTGCTTTGTTCCTTTTCCACGGCCCAGAGCAGAATTCAGTCCTCCACTATTCAGGATTCACGAAACAGAAAAGTGATTCCACCCAAACCGTCAACAGACAGAGTTGATTTCAACTTCACCTGCCACTGGGAAAACAATTATGGCAGAGCAAAGAAATGGATACTTGCAGTTTCCTTTTTCTAGGTGGTTCCTAACGTGGTTCTGACGTGGTTCTGATCTGCCCGGAGTGCCTGTAACACAGCCTTCCTCGTGGCACTGACCTGAGCTGCAGCCTGGAGGAGGCATGGCTCGGGTAACATTTCCCAGATCCGTGGGCGATCCTGGGGCCTACCAGTCACCAGGCCAGAGGTCTACTGGCTGCAAACACCCACCCGCCACCCGAGCACTCCTGGAACAGATGCCCCATGATAGGCTGACTCTTCATTCATTCGCCACCCATTTATTCGGTCTCCTCCATGTGTACCAGGCGCTGGGAACAGAGAGATGGTTAAGACATGGTTCTTGCCCTCAAGGAGCTCCTATTTCATCAAGGGGACAGATGGAACACACAGTGACAAGTCGGGGAGATATGGGTGTTAGGGCTGCTCTGAGGAGGAGCTCTTCACTCTTTCTGGAGCGGCTGATTTCTTTGAACATACTTTTTTTTTTTTTTTTTTTTTTTTAAAGACTTTATTTATTTATTTGATAGAGATCACAAGTAGGCAGAGGGGCAAGCAGAGGGGGGGGCGGGGGGGGGGGGGGGGGGGCGGATAGCAGGCTCCCCGCCGAGCAGAGAGCCCGATGCGGGACTTGATCCTAGGACCCTGAGACCATGACCTGAGCTGAAGGCAGAGGCCCAACCCCTGAGCCACCCAGGGGCCCCTCTCTGAGCGTATTTGACAAACCGTCTGACACACAGGAGGCAGACCCTCTGGGGAAGGAAGAGAGGACCTGAGAGGGAGGAGGGCGGAAGGTCTCTGGTTTTCCCTTTCATCTCCTTGTAAGGAACCATTCTGAGAGCCACGCGTGGCAGTGAGCCAGTAAGACTCTGGGGCCATCACCAGACAGGACAGAAGAGGGCACGTCTGTATTTGTTTCTGCACAAACTATTAGCTGTTGTGTCAGGTGGATGTGAACATCACAGTCCCTATTTCTTGGACACTTAGGCCGGGGGTCTGCGAACTTGAATGCGCGTCAGAATCACCAGGCAGGCTTGTGAAAGCAGAGTATTGGGACCCCACCCCCCACCCATCGGCCCCAGGGTTCTGATTCAGTGGAGTGGGGGTGGGGCTTGAGGAGAATGTTCATTTCTAACAAGTTCTCAAGCCACTGACTTAGACACTGCCTGCCACATAGTAAGGGTTCAATACGTGATGGTATTAATGGTATTGGGCACTGTGCTTTCTTTAAAAAAAAATTAAATTAGCGAACATATAGTGCATCATTAATTTCAGATGTAGTGTTCAATAATTTATCAGTTGCATTTAACACCTAGGGCTCATCCCATCACATGCTCTCCTTAATGCCCATCACTCAAATACCCCATCCCCTGCTCCACTCCCCTCTAGCAACCCTCAGTTTGTTTCCTATAGTTGAGTCTCTCATGGTTTTTCTCCCTCTCTGATGACTTCCCATTCAGTTTTCCCTCCCTTCCCCTAGGATCCCCTGAGCTGTTTCTTATATTCCATATAAGTGAAACCATGATAACTATCTTTCTCTGATTGACTAATTTAGCTAGGCATAATACCCTCTAGTCCCATCCACATTGATGTAAATGGGAAGAATTCACCCTTTCTAACGGCCGAGTAATATTCCATTGTATATATAAACCACATCTTTATCCATTCATCTGTCGATGGACATCTAGGCTCTTTCCACAGTTTAGCTATAGTAGACATTGCTGCTGTGAACACTGGGGTACACATGCCCCTTCACATCATTACATTTTTATCTTTAGGGTTAAATACCAAGTAGTGCAATTGCTGGGTCATAGGGTGGATCTATTTTTAACTTCTTAAGGAACGTCCATACTATTTTCCTGAGTGGTGCACCAGCTTGCATAAACCAGCTAACTTAACACTCATAACAGCATGATATAGTGGAGATTCTTACTACTGCCCTTATTTTATTTTTTTTAATGAGGGTTTTTTTTTTTTAAAGATTTTATTTATTTAACACAGAGAGACACAGTGAGAGAAGGAACAGAAGCAGGGGGAGTGGGAGAGGGAGAAGCAGGCTTCCTGCTAAGCAGGGAGCCTGATGTGGGGCTCCATCCCAGGAACCCAGGATCATGACCTGAGCTGAAGGCAGATGCTTAACAACTGAACCACTCAGGTACCCCATCACTGCCCTTATTTTAGACATAAGCAGATGTAAATAGAGAGATCCCGGTATTTTGCCCAGGGTCACGAGCTTGTAAGTGGCAGAGATGATATTTAAAACAAGTCATTTGAGTAGAAAAAATTCATGTCTTTTTCTGTCACTCCATTCTGCCTTTCAGGAAAGAAGTATATTTTTTTCTTTCTTCTTTTAAATACAGAAGCTAAAGATATTCAACCATAAATAAGTGAAGTCTAGAATCATAATACTCTCATTCCATTTCAAGTATGTCCTTAAATATATTATTAAAATTATCCCTCCAGAGCCAGTGGAAAGACCATTTATTTCTTGAAAACAGTTGTGAAAATATATGAGAGCATAAGCTGCCTGTGCCCTGAGCCCAAGGAGCCTCCTAAGCCAATACCCATCAATCCTTTTTTTTTTTTTTTTTAAAGTAATGGAACACATTTTGTTAAGCAAAAGTATACTCAGAACTCTGATATATAAAGCAGAGAGGAACAGGGCTGCTTTTAGACTTCTAAAACAAACACTGGTGCTGGAAGGACTGCATTGTGAGCACTTCTGGGTGGAGAGGGAGAGCTGTCCCCATAGAAGCACCAGCTCTGATTTTTTTTTTTTTAAAGATTTTATTTATTTGACAGAGAGATCACAAGTAGGCAGAGAGGCAGGAGTGGGGGGAAGCAGGCTCCTTGCTGAGCAGAGAGCCCAATGCGGGGCTCGATCCCAGGACCCCGGGATCATGACCTGAGCCAAAGGCAGAGGCTTTACCCCACTGAGCCACCCAGGCGCCCCAGGCTACCTTTATTTTTAACACTAGTTAGATCTGCTGTACACTGTATACCCATTCAGCGAACTACCGGGCGCTCGAGCAATCCTTTTCAACGAATTCTTTGGTTGTCTTTGTGAAGTCTGGAGTGAGACGCTGCATTGGATATGTCTAAGGAGAAGGACCCCACCAAGTGAACCTGACTGATAATTATCCTCAGTACTTAGTGAGGGGTTCAAGCAAGGTACCACTCCTAATAGGGGGTTACCTGCACATTGCTTCTGCGTGGGTGAGTGGCCCCACCCGTAGAGGTATATTCAGAGTACCTGTGATTCACTACCCGGCCCTGGATGGGAAGAGATTATGTGATTCATAAACCACCCCCAGATATCAGCTTCACTCTTTAGAGCTGAATCTCATCCACTGCTGTCTAGTTATTTTTCAGCTGCAAGAGAGACCAAGAAGTAGTTGTCTCTCGGTCCCATTCTCCCCATCTTCCATTTGGTAATAACCTGCAGTCAGGTGTGACCATGGGACCAATATTTAGCCAATGTGATGCACACAGAAGGGATGTGTCTAACTCTTGGATCACCTTATTTAAGAAAGCTGTCTGCCGTCTGTTTTCATGACCCCTTCCAGCTGCTTGGAGAGGAGTAGGAACCACAGCAGCTGACGTGGACCCAGATCTGGGAGCCATGTGCGGAGCTGGGCAGAAACATACCACCGACACTGTGTTGCTCCCCTCTGCACTGTTACGTGTGCGGGAAATAAACTTCAATAGGATTTAAAAACCATATTTCTGGGGCGCCTGGGTGGCTCAGTGGGTTAAGCCGCTGCCTTCGGCTCGGGTCATGATCTCAGGGTCCTGGGATCGAGTCCCACATCGGGCTCTTTGCTCAGCAGGGGGCCTGATTCCCTCTCTCTCTCTCTGCCTGCCTCTCCGTCTACTTGTGATCTCTCTCTGTCAAATAAATAAATAAAATATTTTTTAAAAAACCATATTTCTGGTTTCTTTATTACAACAGCTTAGTTTACAACCTATGTATGGGTCAATGATGACCATAAATTCTATTAGTACTCCCATGAAGAGGTGGGGGCTATGTTCCTTCCTCTTGAATGTGGGAAGCTTTGTGTCTGCTTTGGTCAAATTCTCATCCCAGGCTTTGATAAAGGGGCAGCTTCCACTTTCTGTCCTTTGGAATGTTTTCTTTGAGAGCTCTGAGCTATCATGTAGGAAGTCTAACTCCCTGAGACCACTGTGCTGACAAAGCCATGTAAGGACATTCCAGTAGATAGTCCCAGCCTTCCAGACACCCCTCCAAGGTTCCAGACATACAAATGATGCCATCTAAGATCCCTTAGACTGGTCTGTTAATCAGCTGGATACCATGAGGAACCTGGTTAACGGCACTCTGAACGAAAGAATCACCCAGGTTTTCACATGAGGAGGCCACAGGTGGAACTGCTGCACTAATCTCGTGGCCATGAATGGAGCCATGGCTGATACTTTAAATATGACAGAGAGGAAAGACGGGAGTAGCTTAGTCCCTGAGGATGTCTGCGAGCCACTGTCCTAACCTTGGAACCAGCTATCTCCAAACTTCTTACTCAGTGAGATAGTCCGTGTTGTTTCAGCCACTCTTGGCTAAGTTTTCTGTTACTTGTGGCTGACAGCATTCTAGACATATTCCTCCCCCTTACCCCACCCCCTCATCTTGCCTCTCAGGAGGAGTTTGATACAGGAGCAAGAGTGTTTAGTTGGGCTTGCAACCAGGCTCCTACTTCTTCAATAAATTCACTGGTTGGGAATGGCTGATTTCTCTTGAGGTTCTCCTGGAACTTGACACACAACCTCCAGGCATTCTAGCCTGACGGGTGATGTGGCAGGAGGAGTTCCACTTCGCATCACCTCACCTACCTTCCCTTCACCCCCCTTCACCTTCCTGAGGGCGGGAAGTGGAAGAGAGCCTGAAAACCCCCATGACTCCTTGAAAGAGAATGAACGGAATTCTTCCAACAGTTAACCTTGATAAAAGGTATTTCTGGCTAGGGCTGAGGGCTTTATGGGCAGAGGACTGAAACTGAGAGTTTCTTTCCCAAGATGACACAGAGGAAGGGGCTAAAACGCAAGGAAAGGAGCAGAACCAAAAAACTATGGAAAAAAAAACCTAGATCTAAGAAGCCCAACTTTGGAGGTTGTCAAGCTGAGGAGGGCCAGAGGCCAGCTGGGAATGAGGATTTGAGGCTGGACAAGTGCAGAGAGGGAGAGGAAAGCAAACACATGCGAATTGGGAATGTGTTTGCGTGCATGTGTGCACATATGGAGCTGGTCGAATAGCCCAGAATAGCTGCTTGCGTCTGTTGATATCTGGGGCACAGTGCATGGGTGGGTGCACAGGTCAGCTCCTCCAAAAGGAGGCTTCCCCTTTAGGAAGCCTATATATGTTCCAAGATGCAATATAATTGCACCTTGCTTGTGAAAGTCCTTTCGATTCATTCCATTGATCTGCGCCTTACAACTTGATCATAGCATTTATTTAAACTTCTCTTATATTAAAGCCAGTCTATTACTTAGCCATTTCCCCAATTGGATTGAAGGACTTTTGAGGGTAGGGACTATTTCTTAATTCTTCCCTCATAGCATATACTACAGTGGCTTGTACATAGAAAGTGCTCAGTGAATACCTTTTGATTAATTACTGTTGTCAACCTTTTGGCTTATTTTTCTGTTGACATTTACAAACAGATCAAGAATGTTTCTAACACTGCATTTTTTTTTTTCTAAATGACAGAATAAACACAGAAATCCATCATCAATGAGGCAAAATAAATCTTAAGCAGAAGAGTTAAACGTACTTCAGAAAAAAGGGGGGATAGAGACACAAGAGAAGGATTTGGAGGCTGAAAATTTCTCTGTCGCACACCAGCTCCAGGCAAATGAATGCCCTCTAAAAACTTCATCAGCCTTTTCTACACAAAGTGCTTCTGACCATTTCTCTACAGTGTCTCTCCTATTTGGACACAAAGTTTCATTTATTAATCAAACATAATTGGGCCCCACTTCAAAAGGATGAACAAAGCCTGTTTTGTTGTCCCATTCAAAAGCTGGGTTTAGTCTGGGTCATGGTGTTTGTCAGCGTCTGTTTCTAAGTCCCAAAGGGTTGGATGCTGGAGCAGAACAATTGGGGGCCAGTTGGTCAATTTCCCACTCCCTGGAGCCCTTGAAAGGGCCTCTCCTGAGCTCTGGAGCCTGTGTTCATGGACTATGAATGTAAAGCCTACACCTCCACCTCCCACTTGGCAAGAAATTTCTAGTTGGCCCCTTGTCAACTGTGTCATTCCTCACAGCATAGGCCCATCTTCGGATGATCCGTGCACAAACCCAACTCGGACACCCAATTACCAGAGCTGGTGTTCTTTCTTCAAAATCCTTCAGTAACCGCCCCCCCATTGTTTATATGTTGCTTCTGAAAATATTGAAAAGACTATGAAAAATAGAAAGTCCATGCAAATATAATTCAGAACAGAAGAGAAAGGAGACCTACAGCATTAAAAAAGAGAACCCTGTGATATTTTCCATTGACTGAGGACAGCACGGTGCTAAGAACTTCTACATACATTATTTGTAATAAAGTAACCATGGGAAGTACCATGGAAGTACCATGACTCCTATTTATAGGGAAAATGATGTCAGAAGTCAAATTACTTGCTCAAAGTTGCATTGATAAATTAGTGGTAGAAGCGAGAGGACGATTCAGGTCCCACCCCATATATGAAATATAATAAGGGGATAAACTTATATGTGAAAACTATATCTAATTCCATCCTCTTTTTTTAACAAAAGATTTCATCCATTTATTTGACAGAGATCACAAGTAGGCAGAGAGGCAGGCAGAGAGAGAGGGGGAAGCAGGCTCCCTGCAGAGCAAAGAGCCCGATGCGGGACTCGATCCCAGGATCCTGGTACCATGACCTGAGCCAAAGGTAGAGGCTTAACCCACTGAGCCACCCAGGTGACCCAGTTCCATCCTCTTTTGACTAAAAGCCTCAACACATGGATAGTATTTTGTAATAAAAATATTAAATACCCCAAATGAAACAGTGAGGTAGGAAACCTTATTAAACCAGGAACAGAGAAAGAAATTTGAAAAATTTTCAGAAAACTCAAAAGAGCAAGGCACACAGACTTCATGGATTTCTTTGAACTCCCAAGGAACAGATAACTTCCAAGCTAGGCTACTTGATCAAAACACAGTGTAGGATGGACTCCATTCAATGTATTCCCTGTGACAAGTCTGACCTTAATGAAGGTTCCTCCAGGAATGTGGAAAACAAATCAATAAAAGAAAATCTATTAACATTAGATGATGCAAACTATTTCAACATATTTCAAAAGAGGAACTGATAAAACCTTTTCTTTTGAGTAAAATAATTAGGACCTTAAAAAAAATAATTAGGACCTCAACTTGATAAACATACTATTTAAAATCATGAAGTAATAATGGAATAACGCTAAAAGCTTTTCTTTCAAATATAGGCCCAAAAGAAAAACGTTACTACCATTATGACTTAATATTGCTTTAGGCATATTGCAAAAGACACAGAGAACAACTGTTGGAAAAGAAGTGAAAAATATTTACAAAGACTTTGCTAAACACTTGGAACTAAATCAATAAGCTCGGAAAGAAGGCAGATTCGGGCTTCAAGTTAAAAATCAGTAGCATTACTATACACAATATACTACAGTATACTATATATAGCACTGTACATAAGCAGTAAAGAGCCAGAATCGTATAAATGTGATGATATAAGAATATAAGACACCTAGGATACATGCAATGATTTATGAAGTTAAGTATAATGACTTCATGCTTTCTAAATCAAAATCACCACTTTTTCTTAGAACTTGACAACAAGTTTCTAACATTTGTTAGGCAGTGTCAAGAACATGAAAGGATAGTTTTTTAAAAAATATTTTATTTATTTATTTGAGAGAGAGAGAGAGAGAGCGAGAGGGAATGAGAAAGAGTGAGCGTGAGAGGGGGAAGGTCAGAGGGAGAAGCAGACCACCTGCTCAGAAGGGAGCCCAATGCGGGACTCGATCCCAAGACTCCAGGATCATGACTTGAGCCAAAGGCAGTCGCTCAACCAACTGAGCCACCCAGGTGCCCTGAAAGGAAATTTTGAAAAAGAAGTCTTCTGATTGGGCAAGACTGGAGCTATAAATTCTATACATATTACAAAGCAAGAATAATTAAAACAGTGCACTACTCATATAAAACCAGACATAAAGAACAGTAAAGGAGAAACACAAGTGGTAAAATAAACCCATTTGTATATAAATAACTTGATATATGAAGAAGTATGATAAACAATGAGTCAAGGAGAAGATATTTAATAGATGATATCAAATTTTTAAAGATTTATTTATTTGAGAGAGAGAGAGAGTGAGAGCATGTGCATGGGGAAGGGCAGAGGGAGAGTGAGGGAGAATCTGAAGCAGAGTCTGTACTGGGCTCAAGCCTGACCTGGGGCTCGATCCCACCACCCTGAGATCACAACCTGAGTCGAAACCAAGAATGGGTCGTACAACCAACTGTGCTGCCCAGGTGCCCCAATATGGGTTAAAATATCAGTTATATCGAAACATGCATTGGATATGCTCAAATACATTAAAGTGTTAAATATATTTTTTTAAATCCACAGAACCACCAGAAGAAAAGAGAACCAAGATTGCATCAGAGCTTGGGAACTATGAGTCATGAACCAGGAAGAACTTTCCAAGGCTTGAAGCAATAGAAGAAATAACAGTGGAAGAGATCCAAAGATTCCACTGGATAATACTTGATGTATTTTAGTCATAAAAAATATAAGAAAGAAAAAGCACACTCTGAGAAAATACTTGCATCAAAAAAGGAAAATCCGTAACATATAAGAAACCTGTTAAAATCAATAAGAACACATTTATTTCTAGAAAAATTGTCATAGCTATGAGGATATTCAACACAGCATAAAATAGAGCATAAAATAAAAAGGTGTTTTAACTGTGATGGGAGACTTGAATAAATTCGAGCCAACCAACCTAAACATTTGTCATTTAAAAAGGTAACCACAAAAGATGTGTCTCATGTAATGGAATAATGTTTACGGTATGGTGTTAAGCGAAAAAAGAAAATACAAAATGATGTGTGCAACATGACAGCAACTCTACAGAAACAAGGATGTGCGTGCTCCGGGCCTGGAAGGGAGGTCAGAGAAATGACAAGCACTCTTCCAGGGCTGGGCTTGCCGACTTGCCGCAGACTCAAATGATAGCTGGGATCAGGAAGGTGAGGATGGGTAGAAACAAAATAGCAAGTGTGGGTCCAAGCTCCGCTAAAGGCAATAAAAAACAAAAATGAAAACACAAGACATTTAAACACTTGGATTTCGTAGAATCTTTTTTTTTTTTTGGAAGATTTTTTTAGTTTTATTATTACTATTTTCTTTTAAGAGAAAGAGAGAGCACACAGCAGAGGGAGAAGTAGGCTCCCATTGAGCAGGGAGCTCAATGTGGACTCAATCACAGGACCCCGGGGTCTTGAACCCAGCCGAAGGCAAATATGCAACCAACTAAGCTCCCCAGGTGGAGAGAGAGAGAGAGAGAGAGAGAGAGACAGAGACAGAGACAGAGCGCACGCACATGCATGTACATGAGTTGGAGGAGGAACAGAGGGAGAGAGAATCTCAAGCAGACTGCCCACTGAGCGTGGAGCTTGGCCAGGGGATCGATCCCAGAACCCAGAGATCATGATCTGAGCCAAATCAAGGGTCGGAGGCTTAACCGACTTTGCCACTCCGGTGCCCTGAAACCTCTTTGATGATAGCAAAGGGTGAGCGACCCACAGCCACAACCCTCCCTGTCAGATCTCCACGGGGACCTTACCCACAGAGGTCCTTGGGGACAAGGACCCCCAGAAACCCTACAGAGGAACGTGAAAGCCATAGGCCACAGCGAGCTGACCCGATTTTAAGTGAAATGAGTTCGGATCAGCGGGGTCAAACCATGCCAATTTAAGAGAGTTGTTATCGTCTGTGGGTTTTCAATGTGTGACCTCTGTACAGTATTTCTTTTAAAGTTTTAACAGTTATTTTTACAAAAATAAAATTCAGATTGAAACAGAAGTAGTTAAAAGAAGTTGGGTTCTACGTTAACACAGAGCCGCTCGAGTTGGGTATAAGAGTGGCTCTGTGTCTTTGAATTCCTTCTGAATAAAGCTGTTTGGGAAAATGCCAGCTTGCTATCTCATGGTGAATTAAACAGCTCCACATCTATCCATCAAATATTTATTGAGCGCCCACCGCATGCCAAGCCCTGAAGGAAGACGGAGGAGGAAAGAAATAAGACATGGACTCTATCTTCTGTGAGTGTGCAGATGGGTCCAAGATTCAGACACGTAATAATTGCACATGCATCAACACATACACGGATGCTAGGGGAGTATGGCTAATTTCTGTGAATGCAGGAAGAGTAGCACTAGAAAGGCAAGATCTGAACCCAGTCTCCAAGGAATAATAGCAATCCACCTGGCAGAGAAGAAGGAGGACTTCCCAGGCAGAGGGAACAGAACAGAGACATTCCCCAGCAAAGGACAGGAAGGTCCTTGCGCATGCCTAAGGGGGACTGGGCAGGGGAATCTGTCTGAGAAACAGCTACGATGGAGAACAGACAGGGCTCCTCCAGATTTTATCCTGTCGGCTGGTCCTTTTGGAACTTTGTTTCTAAATCACAAAACTCTGTTGAAAAGCCTACTTGGAAGCCTGACTTGTAGAAGAGATGAAAGGAGAACTTGGCCGAGCAGAGGAGTAGGGGCTAAAGACACACCTGGGCACCCCCCAACACCCTGGAAGCCAGACCCTGAGGGTCCATGGAGCACTTAGAATGCAAGAATGCACGGCCGTAGGCAAGAGGAGCCACACGAGGACTGTAGACAGCGAAGTCTCAGTCAGATTTGCTGGGGTCAAACTATGCGAAATTTAAAAAGTTGCTGTTAGATCGAAGAGAAGCCCTTGGCTGGGTAACAGCAAAACACCCCGGATTTCTGATTTCATTTTCTTTGTACCAGAGCGGCTAAGCCTTATGGATTTTGGACTTCCCTGCTCTCACAGCTGGAATGATTGTTCCAGTTTTTTGAAGAGTGGGGAGGAAAAGTCCTCTGTGGTCATGTGTCCCCTGATGCTGGGGGACCTACACTCACATGGAGAGCGACCCTGCGTGCCCAATCCTTTCTTTTAATCCGTGCACACAAATCTCTTGGGGGAAGGCAGTGTGTTCTGTGGTGTGCTCATTTGGAGACGCGAGGCCACAGGGACCTGAAGGTTGCCTTCTCCCCCAGCCCTCTCTGAGGTGTGGAACTCCTTTCTAAGCCAACAGGTACCACTCGGATGGCCTGGCTAGGTATTGGCCAGAAACAGGCAGGCACTTAGAGTTTATAGATTTGTTTTCTCTAAAAGCTCAAATTCTCCATCTGCTGCCTCCATTCTCAGTGACTGTATGAGGCTGGGCGTCGGGTATGATGCTTTCTGGAAGGGGCATCTTGACGTCCAATCACCTCTTGATGTCCGATCATCTCTTAAGGATGTTTACCTCGCACACTTCTCTTTCAGAGGGTAACATAGAGCAGGTGCCGCTGCTTCTTGCCAAATCCTGCCTTGCGTCTTCAAAGCAGCCCACCTAACATAACAACAAGACCTGGTAAGTGCCAGCAGCGATGTCTGTGTGTGGGGCTGAGGGAGCCAAAGAAAATATCTTGCTGGAGTGGTGATGGCGCGATTTTAAATGTCAAGATCTCAATGAATTACTCTCAGAGGTTCCATAAAAGAGAAACATGGTCAAGTTTCCACTGCTGCTGTGTCAAACAAAAACATTTTCTGTCTGCTCCTTTGCAGAGGAATGTTAACTATTGGCTTTTGATCTGGGAGTACATCCTAAGGAGGAATCAGTGGAAAGATTGACCTCCTGAATCAGGAGAACTTGGGTCCTGGCGGGGCGGATGAGGGGATTTTCCGGGCCCCAAGCGCTGCCTTCAGTGTGTTCCTGCCGTCTGGCGTTTTCCTCTTGGCGTGGTGAAGGGTGGATGGAGGTCGATCCTAGACAGACACGATTAGCATGAACACAGCAGAGATTAACAGCATCGCCGCTTCCAGATGACTCTGTGAGGAGCAGTGCCAACACCTCTGCTCCACTCTGCCCTGTGTCATCAGTGATATCTGGGCGATATCACAGTGTGGTGAGAGACCACAGTGAGATGGTCTTGAAACTTGAATGAAAGAGAAGATTACCCTCTGAGAGTTGGATGAGTCAAATAATCGATGGTATTAGCCACCTGCAGTAATGCTCAAAGACGGGACGTTTCCATAAGGGTTAAGCAGGAAGAACAGGATTCGGCACGACTGAAAGTGAAAGAAACCGAAGGCTCCTCAGTGAGTTAGGCTCAAAAGGAAGAAGAGGTCAGCCGGGGTGGCTGAGGGTGGGCGCAGGGCTGGCTAACGTGGAAAACAGAGCCCCAGACTCGGACTTCAGGGGAGTGGGACCCAATCCGGACTAGCAAGCATGGGCTCTGGGGCGGTGAGAACGCTGGCCACGAGGGGTGCCGTCCCCCTCCCTGCCCTGTTCTCTTTCCCTGTTTTCCTTCAACACACGTTCACTGGGCACAGCTCTGGACCACCCGCTGTCCTCGGCATGGAGGGGGCAGAGGCAAGGAACAAGACAGAAGGGTGTACGCGGAAGGTGCATGGAGGCCTCCTGACCCCAAAACATAAACAAAGGTACAAGGTACAAGATCATTTCAGAAAGTGATAGGTACTGTGGAGGAAGTACAGGGGGTGGCTGGGGGCGGGGAGAAGGGTGTTCTGCAGGAAGGACACGAGACACATAGCTTTCCAAGTCTCCCGCTCGTCTGGAGGACCGAGCCTGGAGAGCTCCTCCCCCCTTTGCTGGGATCTGTGCTGATGACAGGCTGTGGGTGCTCAGAGTCTAAGGAAAAGGATGCTCGGGGTGGGCGAGCAAGCAGAAGGGAGCGTTCTGCTCTCCAGTCAGCGCCGTCCCTCACTGTAAGTGGAAAGTCAGCCTCTGGCATCAGCGTGAGGCTTCAGCGAGGTTCGGTAGCCTGCCTTGGGCTGCCTGACAGCCGGCGATCGTTCCGTCCATGTCGGTCATGATTACTCTTGTGCTCGACGGCGTGAGACCCCGCCGACACCCTGATGGATGTCTCCTCAGAGACGGATACGTAGAAAGGGACCCTGTCTTTGACTCGTGTTTCGCTCCTCCAGTGGTCCATCAGAGCTCTCTCCTCAGGATATTAATCCGTATTAGAACCTAATCTTGCTAGGAAATCATATTAAAGGGAAATTCATTCCACTTAAACTAGGCTATCTTTTCAAACAAGTGAGTACAATGACGAATTTATCCATTTTGTAGGTGAAAGAATAATCTTGTAGCTTAATTATAAGAAAATGAGCTAAACATATTAGAATAAAAATGGTTTCCTCATCCCCTCATTATCGCTCCGTTCCCAGTGAATGTTCTGTTTCTCCTTTATTAGAATCTGCTAGTTTATAGTCACCTACAAATGAAGCCATAACTTAAGATGGGATATATTAGATTTTGTCCATAACAATCATTTTTTGAACAGCTATATGTGTATTTACTTGGTTGTATTTTCTCACTTAAATTTTAAGCAAGTATTAGGAAGTTGTTAAGTTTCATTATCCCCATCTTGCAGATGGTAAAACTGAGGTTTAGGGAGGACAGGCAAGTTGCCAAAGCTGCACAGATGGCAAGTGGCCAAGAGGGACTCAACGGGAGGCCTCCCTTCAGAGCCCACCCTCTCAGCCACCATCCGACGGAGGACCGTCTTCTGGAATCTGGGAGGACAACGGGTTCCTATGAAACCTTTGTCTAACTTTAAAACAAGTCACCAACAGGGAGGATAAGGAAATAAGCCAAAAGGTCTTTTACATAAAGACTAAAAATGCACGATGTCAGCAATAAAATCTTACAGAAACTCTTTACATGGGTGTTAAACATATTTTCTTCTCTATGGCTTTAATGGAAAGGAACCGAAGACAGCTCTGATTTTCCACCTTTCTTTCTTCCTCTCTTCCTTCCACAAATAGCAAGCATTAGCAAATACCTAGGATACAAAGCCCTGTGCAAGACCCTGAGGTCTTACAAATTAGTCATCCAAATTCCGAGAGTCTCAAGTAGCTTATGCTTTAGTTCACGGGACAAGCTAGTTATTAGAGATAAGCACAGAGCCAGACAGGAGCTTCGGGGCAGGAGAGAGGGATGTGGCTAAAAGGTTTTCTGGAGGTGGGGGTTCTTCAGCGGTGTCTTGAGGTATGGGAAGTTGCTAACATGGTGGAAGAGGCGTGGAAGAAAGTGTTCAAGGAGAGAGAACTCAAGGTCGTACCTGTAACGTTCCACGTTCTGTGCTTAATCGGCGATTTCAGAGACTTTAAGGACGATTATTTGTGATCAGGTGTGATTCTCTACATTATGCACCGGTTTGCAGAGTCTGGCCTTCACTCCAGAGGGGAGCACCTGTCATCATTCTAATTATCTGCATGGTGGCAAGGAGAGCTAAGGAAGCAACTGCTTCAACTCTATTTTTAAGAAGAACTGGAAAGGCTAAGAGGCTAAGAATGGTAAACGCTTCTCATATTGGACTTTTTTTTTTTTTTTTAAGATTATTTATTTATTTTTTTATTTGTCAGAGAGAGAGAGAGAGGGAGAGAGAACACAAGCAGGCAGAGGCAGAGAGAGAAGCAGGCTCCCCACTGAGCAGAGAGCCCGATGTGGGACTCGATCCCAGGACGCTGGGATCATGACCCGAGCCGAAGGCAGTGGCTTAACCAACTGAGCCACCCCGGTGTCCCCATATTGGACGTTTTAAACACAAAACCAAAATCAAATGTAATTAAAAGGAGCAGGGAAATGAACATGGCCAGAGGCAGACTTACCAGGGGACTAAGGAAGCTTAACATTGAGGGTCTTCCTTGTGTAAGCTTCGGAGGTTCTGCATTTAATTTGCATTCATAATTGTGTTTTCTTCCCCCCTCCGCCCCTGCCCCCGCCCCCCAAAAAAGACCATCTCCCAAACTGAATAAGCTTCAAGCCCTACCAATTCAGGATTGGCCTTGTAGCCAGCAGTCACTACTCCTGAGCCCTAAATTTAGCTCTGTGTTTCCAGAAACTCGGGGCAAAATGGGACCCGTGACCGCTCAGCATGAGCAGGGAATTGCGAGGAGAAAAGTCGGCATGGCCAAAATGCCAAACAGTGCAACCGCCGACCTAATTTACAGAGTCTGAGCTGACAGCTGCAGAAAATTAGGCATCAATGTTAGGAAATAATACTATGTCACTGCCTTATTAGTTAATATTAGATTTACTTACAGTTCACTAGGAATTCAGTACACAGACATTTGTCAAGTTCCTACTTTGTGGCCAGCCCTGAGCTAGAATCTCCAGGAAATATAAAAGGATAAAGATTAGATTCTTTTTCCATGTTTTACTCCTAAATTCTGAGAAAAGGCAGATTGCTGAAAACAGGGAAACACCAACAGAGGGAACACAAAGCCATCGCTAAGATCCACGGCAGACATGAGCACAGAGAAAAGGAGAAGAGCCTTTTGCTGGAACTCAAGGAATGGGGATATTTGATCTCCTGCCTTTCTTTCTTCCTGCTTCCACAAATGTTTACTGAACACCTATTTTTTTATTTGCAGCTTTACTGACATACATTTTACAGACTATACAACTTACCTATTTAAAGTGAGTAGCTCAGGGGCACCTGGGTGGCTCAGTGGGTTAAGCCTCTGCCTTCAGTTCAGGTTGTGGTCTTAGGGTCCTGGGATCGAGCCCCACATCGGGCTCTCCGCTCAGCGGGGAGCCTGCTTCCCCCTTTCTCTCAGCCTGCCTCTCTGCCTACTTGTGATCTCTGTCTGTCAAATAAATAAATAAAATCTTTAAGGTAAAGTGAGGAGCTCAACGGTTTCTAGTCTGTTCACAGGGTTGTGTGCCCGCCACCACATCAATGTAAAACATTTTCTATTTTCTGTTTTATAGATTTGCCTGTGCTGAACATTCCCGGGGCCTAAGGCCAGGAATGGGCGGCTATAGATATCAGTATCCCTCCCTTCAAGTCCCAAGCTCTACTGTCAGCTCTGAGGACACATCACCTATGCTCCCTGGGTTTTGCTTCCCCGCCCCTAACTCCCACACAGGAGGCCCCAGTTAGGAATCCTTATTCTAGACCCCATTCTCTCATGGTGTCCACACTCACCCCAGCCTTTTTACAGCCCCCTCTCTGCCACTGACTTTGGCCTCACTGCCGGCTAGGACCCAAAAATTCTTATTCTGCCCAATACTGTTCTCTGATCTTGTAATCGTGCTGTTGTTCCCGGCCCCAGTGGGGGGCCCGACATTCTACCCTCCCTCAGAAAGCAGGATGCTCCCGGGATTGGAGTTGACCTGCATTATTCTGACTGTGGGATTTTCCTGTATTATCTTTAATGATGCCAGCTTTTATCCTTACACTCTTTTTTTTTCAGTCATGGTTGTCTTCACCGTTAATATCCACACTCTTTCAGGTCATAAATAACTTTCATCATGTCAGGGAGTGAAAAGCCAGATGCGTCTTTACCTGGCTGTGATGGAATGGAAGCACCTTCATTAAGGGCTTTGCCAAACCAGCCCAACAGAGAAAGCCCCTTTCTGCCACAGTCAGGCATCTAACAGCAGGGGACCATAGAACTTGAGTATGAATCTCTGTATTTTCGTAATTTTACAAAATTTACACACTTAAAAAAAAAAAAAAGATTTTATTTATTTATTTTAGAGAATGGGGCGGGGAGGAGGGGAGGGGAAGGAAGAGAGAAAGAATTCTAAGCAGACTCTGCGCTGAGCACAGAGCGGAACCTCACCTCGCCTGACATCATGACCCGAGCTGAAACCAAGAGCTGGATGCTTACCTGACTGAGCCCCCCGGGTGCTCCTGAATACACACTTTTGAAAAAGGCACTACTTCTCCCTATGCTGTTGGCAGCACATGGTGACGCAGCTATGTCCAATGATGACAGCAAGCTCCCTAACTTCCACCCCTGAAGACAGTTCTGTGTCTCGGCGACATGTAAACGTTCCACATAGCCGGCCCCCTCTAGCGCTCCCAAGGATTCAATCACACTTTCCTTTTTCTTGGGGGGAGGAGGAATTTATTAAGAAGAGAATAAGTATTTCTTTCAGGTGTACCCTTACATTTAGGATTTCCTCTTGGAATAATAAATACATTCATAAGAGAAATCAACAAGATATTTCTCTGTCTAGAATAATCGTGTGAGCCAGTGTTTTATCCTAACGAATTTTCAAAAGAGTGCCTTGGCTTCCACATTGATAACAACCAATTTATTCTGTAGCTAATTGAATGACTTTGCAATTAGCTTACCAGAGCCGGAGAGAAGACAAATATCTTTGCGATTGGTCCTTTGTAATGAGCTGGGTGAGTAAGTAAACACACAGGTCAACCGTGCCCGCCAAGGCAGGCCCTACGTGGGTGCGGCGGGCCTGGCTCCTTTTCTGTTCTGTCCCTTCCCCTCTTAGCATTCTCCCCCTTGAGCTTCTGCTGAGGGCATTTTCCTGTTGAAATCTGTCCCAAAGCTTTAAGCTAACCCTGTAGCTGATATTTGCCATTCAAGTTAGAGTTACTAAGGAAGTTTAATTTGCATTTATTGCCAAAGGAGCTGAAGGGGACTTGGGACTGTCAGGGACAGTCCACAGGTCCACTGACTCAGGGACATGCCCAGAGGTATATGTTTCTGTACGACCCCATGTAAAGATGAATCTAGAGCATACCCCAGAGACTAAATCTTACACATGGATGGGAAGGTTTGGTAGGTATATTCTGCCTCACTGATTAGGGGCCGGAGGCAGGAAGACAAAAACCTGGGGGAGGTGAAAATCATCCTTAACCCAAAGGGTTGGAACCCTTGGCCTGAGCTGGCAGCTACCAGTGCAAGCTCGTTACCTATAGCTGGTCTCAGTGAGCCTGAAGAAGTTTCTAGAAAAAGATGTTCCTGGGACAAGCTGCACAGCAACTGGGCTCACTAGGGGATCTTTTTGTAAAAGATGGGGTCTTTTTGTAAACTGCTGCCTTTTAATTTTTTTTTTTCCTTCCGAGAGAGAACAGGTTGAGGGGATGGAAGGGGATGGCGAGAGGGAGAGAATCAAAAGCAGACTCCTACCTTGAGCGTGGAGCCAGACGTGGGGTGGGGCTCAATCCCAAGGCCCTGAGACCATGACCCGAGCCAAAAGCAAGAATTGACCACTCAACCAAGTGAGCCACTCAAGCACCCCGAAATTGCCGCCTTTTAGAAGCACTGCTGGGGTCTTGTAGCCACCGAAGAGCTAGCAGGCCAGCAGGAAACCCCTACAGCCATGATGCCCACTGCTATGGAGGACTTTGTGCAAGTTTTCTGCAAGCCTCCCATGATGGGCAAGGCCTCAGAGTGGGGCCGCCTTGCTGTGGGCGTCCCTGGCTATCGGAGGGGAGATACAGACTGACTGTGTTTTTCAGTATGTCCTCCCAGGCAGGAGAGGAACAGCAGGACACAGGTAACCCTGGAGACCCAGGTGGGGCCAAGGCTCAGGACAGATCTTGAATTAGGATGTGGCTTTGAGCTTCCCATGGAAGGCCTTGCCAGAGAGGTGGTGAGATTCTGAACACGCGTCCCTCCCACTCACTTCCTTCCATGGGCACCAACCAAACCCCCACCTTGTAGTGCTTTCCTTTTCTAAGGTTTGGGGTAACACATGGCTTATCTTATGAGAAAATTTGTACTCTGAGAGCAGAGTATTGGGATTAGCTGGTGGGAATCCCTAGCCAGCACCTCCTGCTTTGTAAGCAACCCCTGTGCTTTGGAGACAGAGTCCCAGCTCCATTTGTCTGGGGAAGAACAGGTAAAGGAAGGCGGAGAATGAAAAGCTCCCTCCCCCAGCATCTCGCAGAGCAACCTTTTAAAGGTGAGACACAATGAATGCAAATTCACTCAAAATAAACTTTAAGGGAGTGAATTACCACTCCCTTTACCTCTGGGTCAAGCAGGGCTCATCATCCCCAGAAGTCCTGGAGCAGGATGATAGGTACACCCGTATTTTTCCCACAATGCCTTCTGGGTCTTGCTCATGTTCACAGGTTATCACTGAGGAAGTTCAGGGGTATGACGCCTTCGAGACTAGGGTGGTGTGGCAATGGAGGTGAGGCCCCGTCCTCCCTTCTAAGGATGCCCGGTCCTTGCAGAGTCATCCTGATCCCCCCCTAGGCTCTTCCTGCCTGCCCTTGTAGGTTCTGATCTTGGAATCTCAGGCTGACCTTGCTCTGACCTTGTTCTTGGGCTCACCTGCTGCGGACACGGCTTTTCCTCTGGGCTCGTGGTATCAGTACCAAAACACTATTTCTCCAGTGGCTGACCTCAACTGGATCCAACCTGTGGCTTCATTATTTACTTTTGGAGCTAATACTCCAAAGACTTGCTCCAGGGCTGCAGTGTAGACTTCCTTTTTTCATATTGTTATTCATCCACCTTTTGGGCAGTGGCAATGTGCACTCTGCTTGTTTCTCCAGTGCACACAGAGAGTTGGTGGGAAACACCAGTCTGGACACTTCCACTCTACTTGGAGAATTCCTCCAGACTTGTCTCTCTGAATACTCCTCACTCCCTTGCATCTCTGATTTGGTTCTTTGCCTTGGCTATGAATTTTCATTTTATTTCTTCTCTTGGATTATTGGCCTTAATCTCTCTCTCTCTCTCTCTCTCTCATTTAGGTGTAAGTGACATATTACCTTAGTTTCAGGTGTACAACTTAATGACTCGATATTTATGTACATTGTGAAATGATCACCACAATAAGTTTAGTTAATAATCTAGTCTCCATACACAGATACAAGGAGGTTTTTTTTACTTGTGCTAAGAACTTTTAAGATCTATTCTCTTAGCAACTTCCAGATATGCAACACATTATTAACTATAGTCACCATACTGTGCATCATATCTCCATGACTTATTTATTTTATAACTGTAAATTTGTACCTTTTTACTCTCTTCTTCCATTCCCTCTTGACCTCCCTTTCCCCAACCTCTGGCAGTCACCCATCTGTTCTCTGTATCTATGAGCTTGTTTCTTGTTGTTGCTGTTTTGTTTTCAGATTAAGATTCCACATATAAGTGAGATCATATGGTATTTGTCTTCCTCTGACTTATTCCACTTAGCATAATGTCCTCATTATGCCCTCATCATGACCTTGATCTTGGTGCTGGCTTTCCTTCTGCGCATACCTTCCAGTTCTATCTGCTCTCCAAACATTGCATCGTCTGATGAGAGATACCTCACTCTTTGCTCTTGGGACACCTGGCTTGGCCAGGTCTGTAGTTTGCTTGACCTCTGTCAGGTTTGTGTGTGGGACTTGGAGGAGGGGTGTCGTGTGGAGAGTACTTGCACAACCGTCTGACAAAAGGTTTCCATTGTCACCCTCTCTGCTCAAGTGCATTCTCTGCGCCCATAAGGTGCCAGTCCATCGTAAGGCACGGTAACGGAGCAGGCTGGAATCCATTCTTTCCTGCTTCCTTTCGTATATTTAGGGATGGGATAATGTATCTCTGTTTTTATGCACAATGAAATCCCTAAAACATTAAACCCAACTTATGTTACTCATGTATTCAACAAATAATTTAGTCCATCTATTATGTGCAAAGAAGGTGCAGGACATAATAGTGAATAAGAGAAGGGTCTAGCAGGATCCCAGGTAAGAGAAGTTTCCATTTTCAGCAAACAAAACCCCCACATATCCAACTCCTTAGTGATACCTTCCCTTTTACCTTCAATTTGCTACCAACATTTTCTCCCCATTGCTACCTGCCAGGGTCCCAAGCAGGAGAAGCCTTCATTTTCAGTAAACTAAAAGAAACATATAGCTCCCCAGTGACACCTTGTCCTTCACCCACAATTTGCTGTCAGCATTTTCAACACATGTTGTTGTTTTCCTTCGGAATGGAACGCATGATTCACTGGCTCAAGTCCAATGACTATCTGAGGCTAACGCTCTTCTCTGTTTAACACAACTCATAATTTCTTTTCTTTTCTTAAGCATATGATGAGCTTTTAAGACCTCTGCTTTTTCTGACTTGTTCTTTTACTTTACTACTCTTTTTACTAAGCCAAGAAGGGCAAACTGCAATAAAAATCCTCAAATAATCGTAAAACCTTGCTGTACAAACTACATGGCTGGCTGGCATTCGGCATTCAAAGGCAGTTGAGAGGTCATGCGTGTTCAATGTGCGATTCTGAAGGTCATTTGAAACTTGAATATACCAAAACTACAGGACCACTTGGATCTTGAACACGTCTTGTCTGACCATTATGACTTTCGCAATCGGCATCATTTTGGCAAAAAAGCCCATTTCCAGCTGTTTCAAGTCACAGATGTAATGTTTTCTAAATTGTTCTAAAAATATGTGCAGGCTGTTTTCTTAAGTTTTAAATCAGAGTCTTCTTGATAGATTTTTGCTTTGATTTGGAATCTTTTGGCTCCAGACTCTCTGTGAAAGTGAACTGGATGCTAGCTTACCCTGGAAGGAAATTTCTGGAGCCAGAAAGTCACGCACCCCTTGCTGTTCCTTCCCTTCTTTTTATTATTTCACAACATGTGCCCCGTCCCGAAAGCTCATGAAGAACACAATGTGCCCGACCATTTTAAGTGTATGGGTAAGGAAGAGAGAAATGAGTCTCTCTGCACGAAAGGAGCCCTACTTGAGGAGGTGGGAGTGGAAAGATCTGTGGGAGGGGAGGGTTGCTTAGGCAGAGGGTTAGAAATTAAGGAGGAAATCAACACTGTCGATGCACTATCCATAAACTTAATCTACGAGCTCTTCCTAGCAGATACTGCTTCTTATTTGTCCAAATTCCGTGTCCTCAGGGGCCACGTGGTACAGGAATTGGATTCCCAGCCCAGGGCTACTGTGGACCATTTGAGGCAGATTGGGGATAAACAGAATCATCATAGAAGAAAGTTAAGCCTCGGAAGCTTGGTAGAGCACGTAGGAGGATTGGTTTGTGAGAGGTGGCCTGGAAGAGTGGAACTGACAGAAGCTTTGGAGCCAGTAGACCTGTGTTCAAATCCCAGCTGTGCTGCTTGGACTCTGACTCTGGGCAAGAGAGTTGCTGATCTACCCTCAGCCTCAGGGGTTTCTCATCTGTCAGATGGACATGATAAGAGAGTCTAGCTCATCTCAGGGTTTTCAGCTTCACAATGATGCACGTCCGAAGTCCAGGGCAGGGCCAGCTGCCTAGCCAACCTTCAAAATCGTGGGACTAATAAGTATGGTGTCATTCTATTTCTCCAAGAAATGTCTGGTGATACAGAGAGATAGAGAGCTTCGTTTACATAAACTTTAGGAAAAGTTGGGAAGGACACACAGCAGTCTGTTAAGGAGAGTCACCACCTCTAGGGTTTAGGAGGTAGGACAGGAAAGGAAAGCAGCTCAGTGTTTTCTTTATACACTGAGTAGTGGGATTGTAAGTGCTTTTTTCTCTTTGTTTTCCAGCATTATGTAAATAAGAAAGGAAAAAAGGAAGGAGGAGAGGAGGAAGGAAAATGAAAGGAAGGAAGGGAAGAAGGTGGGCCGGAAGGGGCCAGCCTGAGCTCCCTGACGACCCGCGGAGCTCACCACGGGACTCCCGGCATGCAGGAGGCGCTGAGTAAATGTGGAGCTGAAATACTGACTGATTATTATTCAACCAGCAAAACAACATTACGAAAAGATGATCACTCTCTTTGCTTTCACAAATGTGCCCATAACCTGTACAACAATTGTACGAGGCTCGTGCCCTCGGCTTCTGGGAGTGAGGGAAGAACGCAGCCCTGGGTAGCTTGTTCTGTGCTCTGCTGAGGAGGGTCACAGCAGGTTCCCCCACATGGTGGGCTCAGGCCACTCCAGGTCCGGATGCTGGAGCTGTCTGGAAAAGCCCAGCAGTGAATTGCCCTTAGAGTTGACGGCACTGAAGCCAAATGCTATCGGGTGCGTGCCAAACTTAAGAAATTGAAAAATGTGCATAATTACACAAACTCAGGAGAAACTATGTGCTCATCCCCCTAGATGGGATCAGAAGAAGCTCCAGCTTACAAGATAAAGGTAGACCAAGTGATTTTCCTGAACTTTCTTTTCTACCAGTGAAATGCCCGTGTTTTTAACTTCATGGATGCCAGCGTTGAAGATGTGGTTGAATAACATCTCAGTCCTGTCTTGAGGTATTTCACCAAGAATTCAAAGCCTTAAGACTCAGAGTCTGAGTGTAAACAGACTTCTGAGTAACCTTTAACACATAAGTTAATCTTTCCCCCCTTTCATTAAATGTATTTGGATGAACAAATTTTGGACACCCAAGAAAATACGTTCTCTTAGAAGGACACACCAGCTATGTTGGAAACAATGGAAAAGAGGTTGTGATTGGGCAGAGAGCAGGGACCTGAGGTGGAGAAGGGCCAGGGCCAAGGAAGACACATCAGCAAGGCTGCCCTGGGACACAGCGAGAGCTGAGCCAGAGGACCCTGGTTGGTGGGTCATGGAGAGATGCTCTGTGTCCACAGAAGAAGGAAATGAGGTTTGAAGCCACAGAGGGGCAGAGGCAGCTGGGTAAGGTGCCTACGCTTTGCATGGTGAGATCTGGCATAAAGGCCTTGGGGCAGTGCCCAGATGGCAGGACTTTGGTGGAAAAGGGGCTAGACTTGCTGGTCTGTGGACGATGCAGGAAAGCCCCGCAGAAAGGAAGGGTTGGTCCACAACTAAAGAAAAGATGGTGTTTGATCCTTGATTGACCTTCCCAGCCTAAATTACAGTTATGAGCTCTGTATTGAATACTGACTCAAAGCATCTTTAGACCACCAGCTTAATACAGACGTGTCTGTCCCTGGACGCTCAGGCTGTTTTGAATTTTTCACTGTCACAAGCAGTTTGTGCAGTGAAACTCTGTGCATCACATTCTTCCTGTATCGAGGACAATTTCCTAAGAATAGATTCCGAGAAGTAGAACAACTGGGTCAAAGGATAGGAACGTTTTTATGTGTCTTCATACATAGTGGAAAGCATTTGGAAAGCCAAATTGCTTTCCAAAGGGTTGGTTGAACCCAATCACTTTTATTTCAAACAAGATTTTATGGGTGATTATGCAGGGCTTTTAATGAGATGTTTGGCTAAGAAATGATAGTATAAAAACTGACGTTTATTCTGGGCTAATCATAGCCTTCCTATCCACTGTCTTATTTAATCCTCACAACAGCCCTGTAAGGCAGACAGTAGTATTCCCATTTGACAGATAAGGACACAAGCTCAGAAAGAGTAAATGTTATCCCAAGGCCATGTGGTTGGCTGAGCCACTCCGAACCCACGCCTGTCTGGGCCCTGCCCATAAGCTTGGCTGCTGAAGTTTCCCTCCCAACTGTATGGCCTCTAATGGTTTCAAAAATAATCCAAGACACACCGATACACCTGAGATAAATTCTGAGTCCCAAAGAGCTATGAAGCCAGAAGCTGATTCTTTACAGGTAACCCCACACTGGTGGTGAGAATGTTCATTTCAGGAGAAATACACTTTATTTCCCAGTGAAATGGGTTGATTTTTTATCATCGTATTTTATTTTCACCAGCACCACCTTAATTCAGACCCTTATCAGCTTGCGTTGGCCCACAAGATAGGCTGTCAATTGTGGCCTCTTCCCGCAACCTCCCCATAGCCCAGAATGGGACAGGCAGGACAGTGCTGAACTGGGTCCTAGGATTCATGTTCTGAAAAAAATGGGTTTTGACTATTTTATTTCCTATGATTATCATGATCCTGAAACCTTCACTGGCTGGGAGTTGTCATTAGGATCAAATATAAATGTTGGTGTTGAGAGTCTTCAAGGCCCTAAACCAGCCATTCCATTGAGAACTCCTATCTGTGCCATGTCCTTGGTACTCAGGGATTTGCAGCAGGAATGCAGCACGAGGTGGGGTCTAGGTTTCCAAAGACTGAATAGAGTAAGACCTCCTATCAAGGGTGACCAAAGAGGAAAGAACCAGTGGGGTGCATTTAGGAAATAAAAGGTTTCAAGCTGCTAATGATTGGGAGTCATGTCAAATGGCCAAATATTAGAATTGGGTTTTCAGGGCTGGAGCAGGGAAATGGAGGCAAGGTTAAGGGTCTAGCTGGGCCGGAACAGCAAAGGGTAGGTAGGGAACAAGTAGGACAGGGTGTTGGGTAAAAGGCATGGTCAGGCGCGGAGAGTGTGGAGCTAAGTTTTCACTTGGTTAGAGCACGTGGCATAGGTGTGTTGGGCTTGTTTGCAGGTGTAAAGTCAGAGCAAACATCATTCACGATTTCCCACTATATCCGTGCTCTCTACTGTGCCTGCTGTCAAACCCGAAGGCCCCCTGCAACGTTCCCCCTGAACATCCCATTGCTTCTCTGTCCACCCATTTCCATTTAACTTTTTTTTCCAAAAGACTTTATTTATTTATTTTACAGAGATCACAAGTAGGCAGAGAGGCAGGCAGAGAGAGGTTCCCGGCCAAGCAGAGAGCCCGATGCGGGGCTAGATGCCAGGACCCTGAGATTACAACCAGAGCCGAAGGCAAAGGCTTAACCCACTGAGCCACCCAGGCACCCCCCACCTCCATATAACGTATCTTACTCAGCTGGAGTTCACCTGGAACACCTTCCCCACCATTAACCCCAATCCCACCTGTCCTACAAGACCCAGAACAGATCTCTATTATTCTATCTGGGCTCTCTGCAGCCTCCTTCTAGCCCTCCCCCACCAACTAGGGCTAAGCCTTCTCTTGTTCATATTCTTCTGGTAATTCTTCTTCTCAAAATTCACTTGGCAATTAATCACATACTGTCTTGTGATGCATTTACTGTTGTTGGCTTAAACAGATAAAAATATCTTCTATGCCGGTTTAACTTGTCACATGTGTCTGGCTTGCCTTTCTGAAGGGGAGTCCAAAGGACAAGCCAGCAATCACTATCAGGGGAAAGCTCCTTTTAGAAAAAAAAAATAATGACAACAAGGCCCATATGCTTTTCAAACTCATTTTGCATGTATTATTTCATTCGATCCTCATACAACCTGGGGAGATGCACATTATCATTCAGATTTAAGCCCCAGCTCAATAATCTTTATTGACTATAAGATCAGATGCAAAATATGGCCTGGAAAGGCCCTCCCAGTCATGTCAGATTCAGTTGGACTAATGGAAGGACTAAGAACTCGGGGCGCCTGGGTGGCTCAGTGGGTTAAGCCTCTGCCTTCAGCTCAGGTCATGATCTCAGGGTCCTGGGATCGAGCCCCGCATCAGGCTCTCTGCACAGCAGGAAGCCTGCTTCCTCCTCTCTCTCTGCCTGCCTCTCTGACTACTTGTGATCTCTGTCTGTCAAATAAATAAATAAAATCTTTAAAAAAAGAGTAAGAATTCATTGCAGTGCGAACGTGGGCTCTGACATAAGGAAGTGGTTAGTCTGATACGAACGTGGGTTGATCCGCTGGCCGCCAGCTGTGGTTCATCAGAAACCACAAAACCATCCCGAAGACACAGGTGGACTGAGGAGGTACAGGAGGGATCGACTCAGCTTGCCCCACGCCCTGTTTGGAGGGATACAGATTTAATCCACCTCCACTCTGTAGGGCCGTCTGTAGGCTATCTGTGGGGGCTACAGCTCTTTGGGAAACGGCATATAATTCATCCTGCCATGAAGGTTCAGGTTTCGCCTGCTGCCGCTACCCTTTGTGTTGTAAGGAATCTCTCTGGAGATAAAGGAGCGTCAACCCTTCACGGGTTGGCCAGCATCCTGCTGCCTGGGGTGGGCAGGCACAGAACACATTTTACCGATGAATCTGTACAGTGTTCTCCTGTTTATGGGGCCCAGCGAGGAAACACACGCACATGCTTCCATAGATGCTGTCCTAGGAAGGCAGGACCCAGCAGCTTGACTGCCTTGCCACCATCATCTCCAGTGACAACACAAGCAAGGAAGGCTGAATGGAGCTCCTAAAAACCCAAAGCTCTAAATGCTGTTACACAGAGTTCAGTGAAAAGCAGTGCAATGCTAGGTTCCTAGCCTGAGCTGAACTCAGAACCAAGCCCCGGGTCTGTTCCCACGATTCTTTCAGGAAAATGGTTACAAGATTCCATAGATGACTTAGGAGTCCAGCCAAGTCGGACTGGGAAAGGCTGTGTAGGAAAAAGGGGTGGGAAGCACAGTGAACAAGTCAGGGCTGGTGTTAGAGGGAAGGAAAATAGTTCCTATAGATTTTGGAGAGTGAAAGAGGGGGTATATGTCATGGGCAAAAGTGCCAACGGAACTCTGCCGCCAGCAGCAAGGAACATTGCCTATACTGTTTAAGAGAAAATGATAGGCTTTGCTGATGGAGGGGGAATTACAGATAGACCCTGTGATAAAGAGAACACACAATGCCCTGTTTGCTGGATGGGGGTAATTCAGGGAAAGCATTGCTTTGCACAGCATTACTCCCGAGTCAACGTGGAAATGCCTCAGGGCTGAGAGAACTGCCTGAGAGATTTGTGTGACTCGAGGATTCCCTTGGTCATCTGTGAGAGCTGGTTGTGATGGAGGCAGGGCAGAGGGGGCTGATGGAAGGCTCTGGGCTTGCTGGGTCTTGCTGCTGACTTGAGCGTAGGCAGTGCTTGTCTTCCATGGGTTCTGGGTGCTGGAGGACGAGGGCCCTCTCAAAGCTGGGGTGACAAAACCGCAGCTCCACGCTGCACTGACCAGACCTTGCAGGGACCAGAGGCTGGCCAGACAAGCAGTCCCACTGTCCTCTTACTTTGCCTGACTGGCTCTCAGAAACTTCTGGGTGGAGAAGGGTCTTGGGGTGAGGGAAGGGCCGATCGATGGTGCTGAGCTGCAGGTGTGTAGCAGTGGAGTTATGGGGAACCCCCGGGCAAAGTCAGGGAGCACAGGGGAGTGGGCCAGCACCGCCATGGTTTGTGCCGTGCCTGCCTTCACATGCTTGAACAGTCGTCCTCTTATCTGCCAGTTCAGTGACTGGGGGTCAGCTGGGGGCCGGAAACGGATGACCCTCCTTCTGCTGTATCTCCAGAAGGTCAGCGGTAGCCTGACACTACGTCCTGGTGCTGACGTAAATCACCTCACCGCATCTCATCACGCAGGCATTTTACCATTTCATGTCATGGCACAAAGAAGAGGGAGGGTGGGTGTAAGTCAATAAGGTATTTTGAGACAAAGACCACATCCACAGAACTATTATTACAGTATTTTGTTAGAATTGTTCTACTTTATTATTAGCTACTATGAGTCTCCTACTGTGCCTATTTGATAAATTAAACTTGATCACAGGTATGTACGGAGAGGGGAAACCAGGGTACATATAGCATTTGGGATTATCCACATTCAGGCACCGCTGGGGACCTTGGAATGTGTCTCCAGCAGATAAAGGGGGCTGCTGCGCTTCCAAGGTGACGTTCACTTTCCCTACCTGGCGGGTGATAGCTCTCACCTTTCGCAGGAGAAGAAGCATTCTTTTAGCCTCGTTCTCAACTGCCGTGACCATTTGATGCTTCAAAGGTAATAGCAATTAATGATGATTCTAACAGTTATGAGCCATTAATCCATCAATTAATAAATTAATCTCTTGCCTCATTCCACAAGGGATCTGAGGCAGGAGTTATTAGGAACATTTATCATGGTAACCGGGAGGAAATGATGACGGCCTCGTAAGGAGCCCAGACCAACGGTAATTGCAATCATGGCTGTAATAGCTGTAAGTTACTAGATCGATGCCAAGTACAATGACTATTTGGAGAAAGAATTTATGTTAATAGATCAATGAGGAAAGAGACTTGGAAGAGGGAATCTGCAAGTGAGCGAGGATCACAGAGGGGGAAGATTGCCAGGGACTAAGCCTGGCTGAAATAATTGTGAAATGAAATGATTTTGTTGAGTGTTTCAATTCTGGGTAATGTGCTGGATGCTTTCTATGGCACCATGTTGTTTGATTCACAGATCGGCCTAGACACCCCCTGTTTACGGAGGGGGAAACTGAGTCACCAAGAAGCTTGCAGATCCATTCAATTACATTTGGAACCACGAACCACTCAATTTCTCACGGCCTCATCCTCTTTCGCTTTGGATCTCATTTACCTTGAGTCCCAAGGACAAGGTTTAACTTGTGCTCTCTCTGGCCTCCCTGTGGTGTTGAATACCTGGTTTCAACTTCGTAGAAGGAAGGCAGATGCTGCCCAAGACCTCAGGAGACATTACCCATCACTTCCAGATAACACTTCATCTCAAGGGCCATTTACATGTATTCCTACCTTCCATCCATACAACGGTGAGAGGATGAGTAATATTACCATCCCCGTTTTGTAGATGAGGATCCTGATCATCAGTGTTGAACTGACTTTCCAGGTTCCCAGAACCAGTTAGTGGCAAAGAGAGGCTGACAATTTAAATCCCAACTCCATCATTTGCCAGCTGTGTGACCTTGGGCACTTTAAATACCCTCTCTGAGCCAGTTTCCCCATCTGTAAGTGGAGATAATAAGGCAAGCTCATAGGGCTGTTATAGGCATTAAGCATCCTACCCAGAACTTAGCAGATGGTGCCTAATAAAAGTTCCTTCCTTCCCTCTACCCTTCTTTCAATTCTAATGTTAGAGGCTGAGACAGAACAAACACTATGATATTCAGAAGAAAAGGAGAGAAAACTTAGAGGCTCTAATTAGATCTTAAAAACATTTCAACAATGGTGTCATATTAACCAGACGTTGTGTCTGCTAGCAATACTTAATGGTTCAAGTGGGATTTTGTGCAGTACAGGGTCTATACCTCTAATTGCATAGAAAGTTGTGTTCCATGAACATCGCTAAGCAAAAGGGGGTGGGGGGGAATAGCTCTTCTTTGGTTTCTTCTGTGAGGAGCACTGAGACAATCTAATTAGCATGCCTGGTGTCTCCAAAATTGAATTCAACCTAAGAGTATGCTATTAAAGGCTCCAACATTAGACAGGAAAGTAATTTGAAATGACTGAGCTATCTGCACAAACACCTTAATGTTACTCTAATGGGCCCAGAAAAAGGATGACATCAAATACAGTTAAAAGGAATTTAAGTTTAATTGCTGCCTAATAAAATTATTAGTACATTTTCCTAACCATAAAGCCATTTCACAGTCATGGATAAGATTTTGCAGTTTGATAAATGATTAAGCATAGCTTGCCGCCATAGGTCCTTGTTTATTTGTATATTCTCCCCTTGCAGCAACACTAGCTTGGACGCTGACTAATCACTGGTCCCTCCATATCTGGACTCATTTGGGAACCCAGCTCTTGCCAAGAGGATCCAAAGGTCACAAAGCTTTGCTGCTTGGCATCTGGAATGACAACTTTACGATGGCAACTGGAGTCCCTTTTACTCTTCGGTGGTCAGTAACCCTTCTAAGAATGTGTTGACTTGCAAGGGTCACTAGTCTACATGATGCCTTTGAGGAAGGTAGAAGAAGGAGACTGTTGGAGATGGTCAGATTAGAAAAAGGATTCCTTCAAGCTGGGGCACACAGCTTGACAAACAGAAAGGAGACAGGATTCCAACTCCTCTTTGGGTCCTTCAGCTGGGGGCCAAAGTGCGCAAGCACGTACGGTAGTTCAGAAAAGGGAGGTCCCTGTCATTGGAGGTCTGGTAGGGTGACTACGGGCTAGGAACGTGATGGAGTGCTTTCTAGTGTTGCATGAGAACTTGGGCTGGGTGATGGATGTTTAGAGATTTTACCTAACGGCTGATAAACATGGGCGTTGATCCTGTGCCAGGATGAAGAAGCCAGGATTCGAAGCCTTCTGATTCTGAAAGTCTGTCTCATTTAGTCTTGCTGGGTTGTCTTCTACAGCTCCCTATGGGAAGATTTTTGCTTGAAAGTAAGTTTCCCTCACACATGCCTATTCAAATTTGGTTTTAAAAGATGAGTGAACTTGGGAGGTGAATGAGTAACTATCAGAAACAATAAGATATGGAATTAAGGGGTCTAAGGGACAAATGGTAAGAGGTATATAAGAGAGTTTAAGGTGTTAGAGACCCCTCTCTATTTCTCCATCTCTAAGACTTAGGAGCACAAGTATGGGAGTCAAAGCAGAACACAGGTGTTTCTAGACCTTCCCAGAGACTCACAGACACCATTTTTTTTTTTAAAATAAACCACCATTTTTTTGCTTTCATGGTTTGCTCCTAGATAAACACCACATTTCCCAGACACCCCTGGACAGTTCTACTTAGATCCTGTTCAACATACTATAGTCTTCCTATTCAAAAGCAAGTACGTTCTAAAATTGCATAAATCTAAATTTGGTTCCACTTAAAATAAGCTTTATGGGAGTTATCATTACCAAGAAATCTACAAATGAGGGGGGAAAATCCTTTGCCAGACAAGAAGCATCATTTTAGCAAATAAGACAGGAGTCAGGAGAGGGGAGAAAGCTAACATGTCCAGGACATACCTTGTGCCAAGTAGGTTTTGTAAATCTCCTCACTGTAGAGTTAGAAAACCGAGGCCCAGTTAAGTGGGGTCACACAGCTTCTACATGCAAGAGCTAGGTTTTGATCCCAGATCTGTGCGACCACAAGGCCCTTGGATCTTTTTCCATTGCACACTTACTTCCAGAAACAATCACTCATGTTCCAATCTGCTCTCATTTTCTCCATCCTGCCAAACCCCTTGAGGTCTTAATCCCTGCTAGGTTTTCTACTCAACTTGCCATAAAACTTTTATAGGGGAGAAAGTTACAGCTTACTGCCTGGAAAGGTGGGTGGAGGAAATGGACAGACCCTGCCTGCTGCCTGACTTCCTGCCATCAGGCAGTGGAACCCACATTGTCAAAAAGGGCTCCCAGCTGTTTAATGCTGAGCTCCAAAAAGACTCAACCACTGTGGAAGTGGAAATGACCCATATTTCATCTCTTTGTAGTGGGAAACCCATCTGGTATAGCTTTCTTCTCCATGTGCTAGTGGCCCTTTATACTCAACTGTGTAGGAAACCTAGTTGAGAATTTTCTTCTATCTGAAATCAGTCTTTGGACAGATATCATTTTTCTTCTGGAGTTTGTGTCTATAGGAGGGAGGCACAACCCCAGTAATTTTTACCTGATAGCTCCCTAGGGACAGCATGGGGCCATGTTTGGTTCTAACAACTGGTCCCTCGTCCAGGGGCCCATGGTTAGGGCAGGGGACAAACTGAAGGGAAGTTTATTTCACCATGGAAGTTCATCATCTGGCTCCTATCTAAAGACAAGATGTTTTCATTCATTTGTTCATTCATTCATTCATTCATTCCACCCGTTCATCCGTTCATCCATTCATCCATTCATCCACTCATTCATTCAAAATATCAGTTGAGCCCTGCTGTGTACCAGGTACTGGAGGAGAGAACCAACAAACCAAAGAAAATCAAGATAGGTGTCCTTTCTGCTTTTGAGAAGGTCATGTAGTTGTGGGAGCGGGGAGCAAATGTGTATTCCTCATGTGTTCATTCTTTCAACAGTGAACGCGGACTCGTGTCAGCTCCTAGAGTTATAAAGATAGAGAAGACACAGCACCTGTCCCCAGGGACCTCTCCGTCTGTTTGGGGAGACAGACCAGAATCACAGAAGAGAGCAGTAGATGTCAGGTCAGAGGCAAAACCACATGCTACGGGCGCATAGTGGAGGAGCACTGAGAGCAGGAGCCAGAGAAGACTCCCTGAAAGAGGGGAGAGGTCAGGATCGGAAGGAGTGAACCAGGTGAAATGAGTAGGGGAGCGGGCATGGCAAGTAGAAGCAACGTCAAGGGCAAGGACAAAAACGGGGCCAGGAAAGAGCACAAAACTTCTGTGGAAGCTCCATATCACCTAAGAAAGTGTGTGTGTGTGAGAGAGAGAGAGAGAGAGACTGTGTGTGTAGCAACTAGGGAGGGCGTGGTGAAGACGAAGGTCAAGAGGAAGGCAGGGCCCCATGACAGAGGGACTGTTCTGTGTGCGACAGTGACTCATGTTAGTTCATCTTGCAGTGCTCGAGAGCCAGCGAGAGATTTTAAGTAGGGGATGAAGGGTGACCAACGCTTCCTGCTTTGCCCAACACTGCCCTGATTTTAAAACTCAAAGTTCCACATCCTGGGAACCCCTTCAGTCCTGGGCAAACTGAGATGCTGATCACCCTGAAAGGGAGGGACAGGAGAGGTCACTGTGGAAGCCTTGCAGACATGCCAAAGAGGGGGTACGATGAGAGGCACGCAGGTCTAAAGAGGCCGCTGCGTGAGTGAAGAAAGCATGCGTGAATCAAGGTTGTTAGCAGTGACCTCCAAGAGGAAGCAATGGACTTGAAACAAGAGACAACTGAATTTACTCACCTTTTCCTTGGATAGGGGTAGGAGGAAAGGACAGAGTCAAATCTGAATCCCTGTTTTCTGACTTGCTAATTGATTAACATCATAAAGGAGATTTTAAGTGCTACTGTTAGAGGTATGGAAAAGGAAAGTCAATGAATAATAACTTTCCTTCCCATTCTGTGACCAGACATTATCCTGAGGGTTTCCTTTATAAATTCCTTCATCTAATATGCATAGCAACTAAGAACTAGGAGAGGGTTTATTCTCCAGTGTACAGATGAGGAAACTGGGGCTCAGAGAGCCTAAGTAACTTGCCCAAGGTCACCCAGCCCTGGCATTCCCTGACATGTCTCTTGTCTAAAGTCTTCTGTGTTTCCTATTCTCACCCCTACCCCGTCCCCAGGGAACAACAGAGGAAGTGGCAGTTGAGCTGTGCAGTGCTGGAAAATGCTGTTTATCCAAATGGAGAAGGAGAGAAAAGGGAACAGCCTGTGCCAGGACCCAAGGGCATGAATGAGTATGGAGTGTTCTGGAAAACCCAAGAATGCCTCTGGCTCTGTCTCAGCAAAACAATAAATAAATACATATGCATGCCAGGGTTAATTATTCTTGACCCTTTTATGCAGAACATCTGCAATGATGGGGAGATGCTGTCTCATATCTTGACCCACTCACTGCATTTTAATTGCCCAAGTAAAATAAACAAAAATAAACTGAATGCTGCTTTCTTCATAGCTTCCAATCTGCTTGCAAATCTCAATGGCTTGCCAGTATTTCCCAATACAAAGCTAGCTGAGTTGTGGCGCAATGAGAAAGGAGATCTGTGTCAGTAGAGACCACTGCACCCTGGATTTTATTTTCCCTTCAGAAAGTCTTTTGTTTCAGGACACTAGGCAGGGGTGAAAGTGGTACACTCTTGTAGATGCAATTAAAATGGAAGCGCTTCCCTCTTTCTCTGTGACTCAAGTCATTGAAATTAATCATCACTGGGCCAGTCTACAGGCTGCCACGGTCCTATAGGAAATGCACCTTGGTGCAGTGGCTGCAATTAAAATCTATTGAGCGATGGAATAAAACACCAGACACTACCACAATAGCAAAGGCACTGTGTAATTGAGGGACGTGTAATTAACAGATAACTTGAAATGGGGCCGGGGGCTTCACATAGATGGACACATTAGTGCTTTTTTACAGGAACCATCTGATGGTAAGAAATTACTAACTCTAGCCATGATTTATTTAGGCATTTATTGTACTTATCACTGATTTCACGTGTATGATGGTTCAGTCGCAGAAATATCTATTCTTTTTTTTTTTTAAAGATTTTATTTATTTATTTGACAGACAGAGATCACAAGTAGGCAGAGAGGCAGGCAGAGAGAGAGGAAGGGAAGCAGGTTCTCTGCCAAGCACAGAGCCCAACTCAGGGCTTAATCCCAGGACCCTGGGATCATGACCTGAGCTGAAGACAGAGGCTTTAACCCACTGAGCCACCTAGGCACCCTGGAAATATCTATTCTTATTCCCTTGCAAGGTATACAACAATTGAGTAAAGGAACAAAAGAGTGGTGGTGGGAATTGGTCATAAGAAGAGACCATGTTTGTGTAAGATTCTGTGTTGTTTCTGACTTTTAAACCTTCATTTAATTGAAGAATTTTGTGGAGAATGTGGTTACCAATGAGAACAAATGGCTCTTTGCTAGTCACTTAAGACCAAAATGTATATGTGTATTTAGGACAGCGTATTGAAAGAAAAGCAAATTAGATAATCCTTGATCTAAATATACTTCACAGAACAATTGCCTTGAAAGGCAATGAGAAACTATTATCTCAATCTTGGAAATATTTTTGGAATTCTAATCTATGTTGATAAGGAATAGATTTGACTATGTATAACTCAGAAACTCAAATATGATGACTTAAAACAAGAATAAAAATTTGTCTTTTATGTAAAAATTCTGTAGGTGGACAGTCCAGGGGACAAAGATGGGCATGTACATTCCTTTTCCGTACCCTACCAGGAAGTGGCACACGTTATTTTTCTTACATCTCATTGGTCAGAAACTTAGTGTCATGGCCAGACTAACTCAAGGGAAGCTGGGAAATGTAGTCTTTATTCCGGGTGGCCATGTATTCAATTAACAATTGGTATTCTGAGACTAAACAGTTTCGGGGAGTAGACACTGAGCTACACATTAGGTCACTGGACTATGGCAGCTTAAACTAGTGAGTGACAGATATTTGGAGGAAGAAATCTGTTCCCAGAGCTGATGGTTAAGGGTGGCCGATGTTGGGGCTCACCTCCCTACCCATTTAACCTGATGAGTGCCAGGTAAAATATAGACATTTTATGAGCTTTTCCAGAAATCATGATATTTAGTGACTAAACAGTGAGCATTAGGTAATGCGTAGAGAAATCATTACTACTATTGCGTATGTTGGGCAGAATTCCTAGAAAATTGGTAGCCTCCAGACTGAAGCGCTTTAGAGTACAAGCCCCCCTGTCAACAAGAGGTCATCTGTGCTGTGATAAAGAGCCTTTCCGGGTGTGAAGGTAACAAAGGCTATCGCCAAAGGGAGGTCAGGAATTGGCAAGCCCCTTTCTCAGGACTAAATATGGAGGACAACAACCCAAGGGTGCATTTGTTTCCCGTTACCACATGAGCTCAGGACCCAGAATTCAAATACGCTGGAAGTTTCTGGAAACTTGTTCTTTTGCATGTGTTTTTGTCTTACTCTGTGTCTCCATAGTGATGACAGTAAAGTCCTTAAATCGCAAAGAGCTCACGAATATGCTTTCAGAATAATGAAGAAAAAGGGAGCTACAGACGCTGGAACTCTGCACTTTGCCAGGCTTGGGAAAGGAGTATGAGAGAGCGGGAGGTTGTCAACTCCTGAAAGGAAGGAAAATGAGTTGAGTTTACAGGTGCCGACTGGAGCCAAAAAGGGGAAAACGGCAGCACGGGGAGCTGGCCCCAGCCTGAGAAGCAGCAATGGGCTACCACAGGCAGGACCCATCACCAACTCCCGAGTTCTGCAACAAGACATGCAGGTTAGTGTGGGGTAAAAATGTGGGTTCTGGACTCTGATGGCCTGGATTTGAATTCTGCATTTACCATTACCTAGCTAAGCCTTGGGCAAATCATTTCAGTCCTCTGAGTCTCAATTTTCCTCAGGTATAAAATGAGGATCGTAATAGAACAGCCTAAAAAGGGGACCAAGATTCAGTGAGATGTGCATGATTTGTGTGGCTAACAGTGCCAGACTGCACATTCACTGTTGTTATTATCAAATTTAGGCAATATCACGAATTGGTGAAGGAGCTAATTCCAGTCATTTTGAAATCATGCCAGTGAGTGAATATGAGGAATGGGGTGCAGCGGGTAAGAAGGGTGACTTCAAATTGACAAGATTCAACTCAAGTGAGCAAAATGAACTGTACCCATTACCAGGACAGTAGAGGCTTTCTTCGCTAACCGCCACTTCACCTCCTCGCAGCACTAACCAATGCTTGTCATTCTCTCTGTGGTAAATCCTGACAGAGTCCATAGTACACAGTACGCAGAAGGCGTCAGCTGTGTGCCATCCTTTGCGACAGCAGCATGTTTACGTTTCCACAGCAGACCTGCGTGTTTACCAAGTTGGGTATGTCCCCCAATCTCCTTCTGCTAGGTATTCTTATACTGAATTTACATCATTTAGGTTTTTTTTTGTTTTTTTTGAAATTGATGAGAAACGTGTGAGAAAAAGGAAGCTGTCCTTTTGGGACTGCTTTGGAAGGACTCAACTCAGTTACTAAAAATATTGTATGATTAGGTGAGAACGAGATTACTGTCAAAGACTGGGAGAAGGAAACATTGAGGGTTGTACACTCAGATTAGTTTACAAGTATCTTTAAGTACTAGGTCTGCTTTCAAGAAGCCTAAACAGGAAATCAGGAATGGTGAATTTTTTGAGTGATTTGTATTTGTGACTGAAAGTATACTTATTAAGTTAAAATATCTGACATGTTCATGTTTAGTTTTTATAATTCCCTGATTTAGCATATTCTTTTTTATTTTTTATTATTTTTTAATTTTTTTAAAAAGATTTTATTTATTTCTTTGACAGAGACATACCAGAAGTAGGCAGAGAGGAAGGCAGAGAGAGGAGGAAGCAGGCTCCCCGCTGAGCAGAGAACCCGATGTGGGACTCGATCCCAGAGCCCTGAGATCATGACCTGAGCTGAAGGCAGAGGCTTTAACCCACTGAGCCACCCAGGCGCCCCAAGTATATTCTTTTTTAGATTACAGTAATTAACTACTGCTTGCAACTGAGCTGGATTGGAAGTCATCTACCAAACTAGACATTCCTATGTATGCATTATTGGTGCTCAATATATAGCCAACACAGCTTATTTTATATTTTTTTAAAAATCTGTGTTATTTTAGTATATTTCTCTTTCAAAGATAACAAGAAAGTCTTTGATAATGCCTAATTCACTTCTAATGACTCAACGATTGAGAAAACGTGGCATTAATTTTATAGCATCTTAAAAGAATCAGAGTCCTACTAGTTGACTATGGTACAATATAATTTATTTTAAGTCCACAGAAGTTTAAAAAAGTTTTTTTTATTAACAGTCTGAATATCTGGAAAGGTCAAAATCCAATTTTCTTAGCACTTATAATGACATATTTAGCAAGTCTGTCACTCATATGCAATGGAAATCAATAAGACAGAAAGCAAAGCTCCAAGACAGGTAATTTGAGTTCAAATTCAGGGGCAGGTGGTTCCTTCACCCTGGGGTTATGTGAGTGGGAGGTGGACACAGAAAAATAATGTTTTGACCAGCAGGAGAGAAATTTCAATGCAGAGGAAAGCCTATGGATCAAAGTACTGGAACATCATAAGTCCTTTCCCCATTGCAGAATTTTGCCAAATCACTCACATTGAAAGAAGTCCTACCTGGTGTAATACTGTACTTTCCACTATCAATCAGGAATGAAAACAAATAGCAAATATAACTTGGGCAGCAAATGTGCCTGAAGGGGGAGCTTTGAACAGTTCTAGTCAGAAAGCCCTAGAGCTCTCCACACTTAGCACATTCGTACTAAAACCAGAAAGTGGGATGGAATGGGAGACAAAGGATGAGAATGACCAGGCGTATGCTGGAGAGACAGAGTCCACATGCTTGAAGAAGAGATTCCATCTTTCTGAATTAGCATCTTTGTTTTCTTTAGGTAAATACCCAGCGGTGGAATTGTTAGGTCATACTGTCATTCTATGTTTAATTTTTTCAGGAACCTCCATACTGTTTCTCAGAGTGGCTTCACCAGTTACCTGAAGAAAACAAAGACACTCATTCAAAAAGATACATGGGGGATGCCTGGGTGGCTCAGTGGGTTAAGCCGCTGTTTTCGGCTCATGTCATGATCCCGGGGTCCTGGGATCGAGTCCCGCGTCGGGCTCCTTGCTCGGCGGGGAGCCTGCCTGTCTCTCCACCTCTGCCTGCCTCTCTGCCTGCTTGTGTGCTTTCTCTCTTTCTGACCAAAAAAAAAAAAAGATACATGGGCCCTCTTATTCATTGCAACATTATTTGCAATAGTTAAGATATGGAAACAACCTAAATGTCCATCATAGATGAATGGATAAAGAAATTGGGGTATATATATACACACCACTGAATATTATTCAACCATAAAAAATAGGAAAAATCCTATTTGTGACAACATGGAGGGATCTAGAGAGTAAACATTAAGTGAAATAAGTCAGAGAAAAACAAATATCATATGATCTCTTCTACATGCAAAATAATCTAAAAACAAACAAACAAAAACACTAAGCTCATAGATACAGAAAACAGACTGGTGGTTGCTAGAAATGGGGTATAAAGAATGGGGAAAATGGAGGAACTGTTTTTTGGGTTGTTTTGTTTTTAGTTTGAATACATTGAATAATAATAGTAATAAACCAGAAAGGGGCACCTGGGTGGCTCAGTCAGTTGAGCAGCTGACTCTTGATTTTGGCTCAGGTCATGATCTCAGGGTCCTGGGATCCAGCCCTGCATCAGGGTCCACGCTCATTGAGGAGCCTGCTTGAGATTCTCTCTCTCCCTCTGTCCTCCCCCCCCCCCCACTCTCTCTCTCTCTCAAATAAATAAGTAAATCTTAAAGAATAATAATAAACCAGAAAAAAAGAGAAGAGTTTCTAGTGTTACCTCCCACGATGGTGAACTAGCTTATATCAAACTAACAGCCTACCCAAAGCTAGAAAATATGGATGAAACAAAGCGAAACAACTTGTTTTAAAGCACTGGAGAGCTCTCAACACAGCCAGGACTTGAAGGCCAAGATCCTGGAGAGAGGGAGATGCACAGAAGTGAGTCAGATGTTCTGAGCTGCTTTTCCCCTTTAGGCACCGGCTTTTCCATCAGCCATATGAGGCTAAGAGGCTGAGAAGCTGAGCATAACTTTTGGCAGGACTGGGAGAGAAAATGACCTGAGCCAAGATCCTGAAAAGAAAGGAAGGAGAGAGAAGCCAGCCCAGCATTTGGCACTGCTTTCCCTTCTGAGGCAGTTGCTGATTTGTAAGTCACAGGAGAGAAGGTTTGCAAATCTGAGTAGAAATTAGTAGCTAAGAGACTGAACAAAGCTTTCATTGGCCTCATGTTTCAAGAAGATTAAAATTGTAAGTCAGAACCCAGAGGGAAGAGAGACACCGGTAAGCACCCCAGGCTTTCCATTAGGACCCCTTGGAGTAAGGGTGAACCCTACATATTACAGCTCTCAAAAAGATTGAAATTCAGATTCAAAACAGCCCAATCCAAGACTTGATTAAAGTGATCTACCTGGGACACCTGGGTGGCTCAGTGGGTTAAAGCCTCTGCCTTCTGCTCAGGTCATGGTCTCAGGGTCCTGGGAGCGAGCCCCACGTCGGACTCTCTGCCCGGTGGGGAACCTGCTTCCTCTTCTCTCTCTGCCTGCCTCTCTGACTACTTGTGATCTCTGTCTATCAAATAAATACATAAATAAATAATGTTTAAAAAAAAATAAATTGGGGGCGCCTGGGTGGCTCAGTGGTTTAAGCCGCTGCCTTCGGCTCAGGTCATGATCTCAGGGTGCTGGGATCGAGTCCTGCATCGGGCTCTCTGCTCAGCGGGGAGCCTGCTTCCCTCTGTCTCTCTCTGTCTGCCTCTCCATCTACTTGTGATTTCTCTCTGTCAAATAAATAAATAAAATCTTTTATAAATAAATAAATAAATAAATAAATAAATAAATAAATAGATCTACCCTACACTAATTGCCTGCTAGAAGTGGAAATAGATCTTCTGTGAAGGAGGATACTGGCATCCAAAGCCTCTATCGTTTTTCACATATAATGTGTGGCATTCAGTAAAAAATCATTAGACATACCATGATACTGGACCAAGGGAAAAAGACAATGGAAAGAGGCCCATGGATGATCCAGATATTATAGTTACCAAACCTGGATTTAAACAAAAATTATGATTAACATGTACAAAGAGACAGAAATCAAAGTGAAAGATTTTAGCAACATTGGAATTTGTAAAAAAAAAAAAAAAAGAATCAAATGGAAATTCTAGAACTGGAACTAAGAACTTACAAGTTTAATAGTAGTTTAAACCAGAAGAAGAGGGGGTTAGGAAATATCCGGACTAGAGTATGGAGGGCAAAAATGAATATAAAAAAAAAAAAAAAACCTATAGGAAACATATGGGAACTGATAACAAAATTTAACATAGGTGTCACTGGAGTTCCAGAAGGAGAGAGAAAATAGGAGTAGAACAAATCTTTGAAGAAACAATAGCCAGAATTTCCCCTAAACTGACAAAAGATAGGAAGCCATGGAATGAGAAGTGCTACAACCACCCACCAAAGGTGGGTTCAAACAAATTCAAACAAAACCGCACCTAAGCATAGAGTAAAACTTTTGAAATCCACAGACAAAGACAAAAGCTTAAAAGCGGCTAGAGAAAAGTACACGCTGTCTTCAAAAGACAACAGTCAGACTGACAGGTGATTTCACGACGAAATGACGGAAGCCAAAGGCAGAGGAATCACGTCTTTTAAATATTTGCCAACTATTTATTAAAAGATAACCTTCAAAAATGAAGGCAGAATAAAGATATTTTCAGACAGACAGGAAACAAGTTTTGCCTTCAAATTCTCACTAAAGACAAGGCTACCCACACACGTCTTCAGGGAGAAGGAAATAATCCTGGAAGGTAAATGGAAATTCAGGAAGGAAGGAAAAGCAACAAAGAAGAGTAAGTATGGATGGTAAGAAATAATAAGAATAATGTCTCATAGGACCAAATATATATAAAATTTCATTATTGGGCATTATTAAGGCAGCGGTGGAGCAGGAACTTAAAATGTCCTAAGGTCCTTGCATTGTCCCAGAAGAAGCAAAGTCTATTCCACGCTAATATATTAGACTCCAGTGAGTCAACAACGCATCTTGTAAAAGAATGCAAAATTCTGTGGAGGTTGGAATAATAAAATAAAGCCCTAAGCCAGACCACATACCTACTCTGCAACAAACACTGTCTTGGGCTCCAATCTGGGGGGCTTTGGAATTCATCTCAGACCCACTTCTTTGTGGTTAGTTTTGTACATTATGTGTATTTGATACTTATATTGGCTTAAGTTTGGAATCACTACTCTGCATGTAGATCATTCAAAGGGGTGAGTTTTAAATAATAAGCAGGTTCATTTGAAAAAGATAACCCTTTGGGCGTTGGTGTAGAGGAAATCCTCATCCAGGAAGACCCAACCGTATTTGCAGTATTTCCAGATCATTAGCCAGGTGAGCATACTCTCTAGGTCTGGATTGATTGATATTCTTGAATATATTCTGCAGGGAATTCATTATACTTTAAAGAATAAGTTAATTTTTCTCCAGGAGACATATATATACACACATATACATATATGTATACATATACACATATACAAGTTATATTATATATATAATATATTGTATATATATGTGTATATACACACATATACATATATACACGTATACACATATGTATACATATATATATGTGTATATGTCTGTCAGTGCTTGTCGGTTAAATATATGCATCTATGAAATCCTACCATGTGCTTAGTCTCTCCACCATATTACTGACAAGCCAATAGTCTCCCCTTTCCTACACCCCGCCCCAAAATCCCAATAAGAATCCAAATATGTGCCTATGCATTAAAGGCTAAAAATATCCCAGTCCCCCCAACACTGCCCCAGAGAGCTGCTCTCAGGAGCTGCAGTTGCCAATGAACAGGGCGCCCATAACATAAATGAATCAATGCCCTTTGGAACAGCATTGGCTTACCAGTTAATAGACTTTTGATTTTTCTGTACCCACTGATTAATGAAGCAGTAATTCTCCTTCCTAATAGGAAGACAAATTAAGAATTACTGTAACTGGAGCCTACTGGGCGCTAGGGTGTCGTTGGGAGAATGGTGGTAACTATGGAGACAAAGTTGGTCAAATGGCTGCCTTTGCTAAAGCAGTCTTCCTGTCCGTGAACCCAGGGCTGAAGGGTTTCACTTCATTCCACAGACACAAATGCGTTAGGAGCCAGCCGCCTGGAAAGGCCCGCTGGGGAGAGGAACGGGTGGGTCTGGGGCACAGCCCTTCTCAGACGGACCCCTACGTTATGTTCTTTCTTTCAGAGGCAGACACAGACGCCCACAATATGAGGCAGGAAATGGGCCAGGTTAGGATTCAAGCTACTCTGAAAGACCCGAGGAGGTGGAAGCCACATGAATTGGGATGGGCCAGGAGAGGCACCAAGACAGGGTGGCATATGGGAGCCTGAGTGGAATTCAATCCACCTGGGGAATGAAAGCCCTTCTAGGGAAGGAGAAGCAGCATGAGCAAAGGTAAGGAGCCAGCCAGCAGGAAAGAACTCAGATTCGGGTGATTATTAGCTGTGTGACCTGGGGTGAGAAAAGTTACCCAACTTTCTGGGGCTTTGGTTTCCTCATCTGGAAAATGAAATGACTAATAACCACCTTCCAGGCTTGCTGTGAAGATTCCTTTGGATAGTCTGTATGGAGTCTACCACAGTGCCTGGTATGGTATAGATGCTGTAAATGGCACACTATCAGCCCCTTCCTTGACTAGGAAGACTTGGAGAGAATCGTTGGCCTGCCTTCCTTTTGCCTTCCTGCTTTTTGGGTTTTCTGCCTATCTGAACTCCGAGTACTTGAGCTCTCTCAAGGTAAGATCTGTGTCTGTGCCCTTGTGACTGCCTTCCGATTCCCTGAGGGCAGGCCCCACAGTAGGGGCACCTTTGTGGAAAGAAGAAGTAAACAAACGTGTCCCGCCTATTCGGTCTCCTACGGCTCTACCACCACTTAGGGGTTCATGAAGTCACACGGGCTGGCGTGCCCTCCCCTTTAGTCTACCGGCAAATTCTCTCCATCCTTCAGAATTCAGCTCATGGTTTCGTGAGGTCCTTCATTCAAGACAGAATTGGATAGGACCGACACTTTCTCCTAAGTGCCCCCATGTAACCTTCCACAAAACTCTACCATAATGAACACCCCACTCAACAGCTTATGACTGCTTGCTTTTCCCTTTGCTCCCTCAGCCCTCCAAGCCAGGTCCTACAAGCCTTGTTGGCTACGTGGTGTCAACGAGACGTGTTCTTACGCGAGGACAGAACCTGAGGAGGTTGCAGAACATCTCTCCATGAGTTGGGACTCCTGTGCCCTCTTTCATTTGTTTGCTTATGGTTCTATCCTAAGGAAAAATGGCTATGTTTACATAGTTACAGAACAATTGGAAGTCTGATGTATGGCTAATTCCATATAGTAGGAAGTTTCTCAGATAATTTAATTTCTTTCCTTCCCTGAGACAAGGACTTTAAACTGTTGCATGGGGTAAACAGCGCATTATAACCCAGGGGGATGGTGTGATGTGTCTCCCACATGAGGTCTTACTCATCTTTGTGCTTTTGGAACCTCGCACGGGGACTCACTCAGTGCTTTGCACATGAGATGTCAATAATTACACTGAAGGGATGAATGCCGTGTTCTGCTACTTCCCTTCCCAGGAGACCTCAATGGCTGCCCTGTTCCCCCTAGCTCCATCTAATCTCCACAGCCTGGTATTCAAGTTCATGCCTGAGATGATTCCAATCTCTAACCTCAGGTAAAGCCATTTACCCTGGTACGCCAGGCATCCCTCACCGCGGGCAAGCAGGACTACTGAGTGGATGGCTCTTGGTTCTGTGGGCTGGATGAATTCGTTTGCTGGGGGAATGCTAGTCTTAGCTTCAGGAGAGCTACAGGATGAGACAGCCGAAGGACTGCACGGCCAGGAGGGGCCTTTGCAGACACTCTGACCAGAGGTGGGAAACGAACACTGCATTCTGGAGCGGACCTGAAGACCAGAGGTGGTAGTGGCTGGGGAGACAGCCCTTGGGGATGCTACCCCATTCAGCCAAAGGGCATGGACTGACTGCGTTCCTAACACACTCTGTTCATGAGTTCATCCTCTCCCAGAGAAGGCGACCACAAAAACTGTTATCCTGATGGTCCAGGACAAACAAGATAAGAACTAAGCTAATATTTTTTTGAGCATCAAACTATTGAACTTAAGGCTGCTCCTGGCACCACCATTACCTGAAGCAGGGAAGGTCCTACCCTGTGCTCCCAGTTTGCCCTCTACTGACCTCTCCCGCCCAAGTCACGTTGTGTTGTTGTCACTGATTTCCATGTCAGTCTTTCTCAAGAGACCACGAACCTCTTGAGGACATGTGATTTTGCCAATATGGTGCCTTGACACATGAATAAATGGATGAATGAATGAACGCATGCATGCATGAATGAATGAAGTTTATGCAAAGTGCATACACCTTTTTTTTTTTTTTTTTTTTTACCACCAGATGGCAAATATTCTTTGGAAAGTCTAGCTGTAAACTGTCTCAGATAGAGTCTGGTGAAAACTAAGTTTTTCAGCAAACTGGATGAGTACCTCCAACAGCATGAGATTTTTCAAGGATGCCTATGCTTCCCATCTCTTAGCAGAGAGAGGAGAAAGCACCAGAATGGAAGTCAGGAGTTCTGGCATATGGATCTATGCTGTCATTAGCATTTGGGTGAGTCACATTATTATTTTACAGGCCTCGATTTTCTCATTTCAAAAAATCCTGTGGCCTGTGGTCAGTCAACATGTGTAAGCATCTACACTATCCCAGACCCTGACTCAGGTGCTGGGGGTAAAGAAATGGCTCAGGGAGAGCTTCTAGAACAATGCTTCTCAACTCTGTAGTGAAAGACCAGCTTGTTGCTATTGTTTTTAAACCATGTCATCTGTTGCAGACTGTATTTTGGTAAAATTAAAATGTAATAGTAAGAGAAGTAAATAAAAGCATATCAAATCCAAGTTCTGATTTTTTAAATTATTAGATTCATGAGACATTGTTAAAGTGCTATTTCTAAATGCTTCTTAGTTTCTGGACTTAGTGAATCATGGGCCAGTAGCAAATGGCCTGCAGACAGGTGCCACTCCACAGACCACACTTTGCGTGATGCTGACTTAGCACATACTCTTATGAGAGAGGCTGGCACAGGCCTCTGAATGTGGGACACTCCACTGACAAGCTTCTGCATCTACAGAGTAGTAAACACTTAAGCACATAGACCTATCGCCTGGCGGTTACAAAGGTGAAAAGGGATAGTTGTGATTACTTCCGGAGCCTTGAGAAATGTCTAGCTGGTCCCCTCTGACCCTAAGGCTGTCCTAAGCCATGTGGCTGCAAACACACCAGGAGAGGCTTTGGGCACATTCCAGGCCTTTCCATGGACTTCCTTTGGTGGCCTCTCCCCTCAGGCCTAATGCCAGGCACGGACTTGGACCTTTCCTCCTTGGCTATGATTTGTACTCTTTCTCTGCGTAAACTGCTTTTGGCCACCTGGATTAAAAATCCGTACCTCGGACCCGTCCAGTCCCCGGGAAACTAGTATGGGGTTTCAGGGCACACAGGCACCACATTGGCGAGTCTAGACAAGCCTGTTGATTACCAGGATAGGACAATCTACCAAGACCACACAATATGCTTCCTTATATAGTATCTTTTAAAGATTCCTAAGCTGGGGGGCATCTGGGTGGCTCCGTCAGTTGAGCATCTGCCTTCGGCTCAGGTCATGATCCCAGGGTCCGGGATCGAGCCCCACATCGGGCTCTCTGCTCAGCAGGGAGCCTGCTTCCTCCTCTCTCTCTCTCTCTGCCTGCCTCTCTGCCTACTTGTGATCTCTGTCTGCCAAATAAATAAATAAAATCTTAAAAAAAAAAAAAAGAATAATCACTTTTTCAAAGAGATACTGCGAAAACATGGTACAGTATTCACAAGGCACCTTGGAAATATGATGGGAAGCCCCCCTCCCATTCCTATCCCATAATCTCTCAGTCCCCATCCCAGGGGAACCCCATTCATGTTCTCATACACCCTTCAGGAGACGTAGGCATCCGTCTTTAAAAAAACAATGCAAATGAAGCACGCTATAAATACTTTGCTTACTTTCTTTTTTAACTAAATGATTTGTCTTGGCAATGTTTAATTTCAAATTCTCATTTTTATTTAGCTGGTCCTCTATTAATGGATATTTAAATTTTTTTCACATTTTTTTGGTTACAGTGTTCAGTAAATAGCACCTTCCTATGTGTGAGTCTTTCTGCATATATAGATTCCTGGATATTAACTACTGAGTCGGATATTAACTACTGAGTCCCCAAAGTTGTCCCAGTTGGTATTGCTGCTGCCGGCGGGGAAAGTGTCTGCTTCCCTATGGTCAATGTATGGTTATCAAAAGACAAAAAAACAAAAGTTGCAGCTCTGGGGAATGAATTTGGATTTCATAATTGTGAATGAGGTTGAGTATCTTTTAAAATACCTAAAAGCCATCTAATTGCCATGTGTTTTGAGATTTTTTTTCTATTGCTTTATTGATCTTTCAGAAAGCAACCCTTAAGAACTCTTTTTGTATTAAAGAAATTAGTCCTCTGCTTATTGTATGGGTTACAAATATTTCCCCCTTTTTGTCCTTTAAGATTTTCAAGTATTTTCTGTAATTAAAAAAGTTGCTTTCAGCTTACTTAATCAGTCTTTTTTTTTTTTTTTTTTTCAATGACCTCTGTGTTTTGTGATATGCTTAGAAAGGACTTTCTGGATTCTAACAGTGATTCTCTCATGTTCTCTTCTCATGTTTTTATATCTTCATTTTAAATTTTTATTTTACTTGGTTACTTATTTATGTTTAAAGACTTTGTTTTATTTTTTAAAAAGATTTTATTTATTCATCTGAGAGAGAGAGTGCATGAGTGGGGGGAGGGGCAGAAAGAGAGGGAGATGCAGACTCCTCGCTGAGCAGGGAGCCCCATGCAGGGCTCCATCCCAGGACCCCAGGATCATGACCTGAGCCTAAAGCAGAGGCTTAACAACTGAGCCACCCAGGTGTCCCCTAAAGATTTAAGCAATCTCTGCACCAGTATGGGGCTCAAACTCAACCTTGAGATCAAGAGTCACATGCTCTTCTGACTGAAGCCAGTCAGGTACCCCATGTTTTCATTTGTTAATACTTACATCTTTGATGTATCTGGAGTTTGTTCTGTTTTGAGGACTGAATTATGGAGCCAATTAATTTTTCCCCATGGCACCCAGTTGTACCATTGTTAAATAATCCATCTTTCCTCAACTGACAGAAACTATACTTTTTTCATATGCTTACTTTCAAATGAATTTGGTTTTATTTCTGCACTTCCTGTCAAATTCTATTGATCTGTTCATTCATGCTCTAGTTTCACACAGTTTTATTTTATGTGGTTTGATAATGTAGTTTCACTTTTATATATTTTTAATTGAGTATAGTGGTACACAGTGTGGCATTACTTTCAGGTGTAAAACACAGTGATTCAACAAGTTGATACACTACGCTATGCTCACCATGAATGTAGCCGCCATCCGTCACCAGACAATGTTATTACAGTATCACTGACTATAGTCCTTATGCCCGTTTATTTCTGTGGCTTATTCATTCCATAACTGAAAGCCTGTACCTCCAGCCCCCCCTCACCCATTTTGTCCATTCCTCCTATTCCCTGCCCTCTGGAAACCATCCGTTTGTTTTCTGAATTTATAGGTCCGAGTTTGCTTTTTGTTTGTTTATTCATTTGTTTTTTTAGGGTCCACATGTAAGTGAAATCATATGGTTATTGTCTTTCTCTGTCTGACTTCTTTTTTTTTTTTTTTTTTTTAAGATTTTATTTATTGGGACGCCTGGGTGGCTCAGTTGGTTGGACAACTGCCTTTGGCTCAGGTCATGATCCTGGAGTCCCGGGATCGAGTCCCACATCGGGCTCCCAGCTCCACGGGGAGTCTGCTTCTCTCTCTGACCTTCTCCTCACTCATGCTCTCTCTCACTGTCTCTCTCTCAAGTAAATAAATAAAATCTTTAAAAAAAAAAAGATTTTATTTATTTATTTGTCAGAGAGAGAGAGAGAGCAAAAGCGAGCACAGGCAGAGTGGCAGGCAGGCAGAGTCAGAGGGAGAAGCAGGCTCCCTGCGGAGCAAGGAGCCCAATGTGGGACTCGATCCCAGGATGCTGGGATCATGACCTGAGCCGAAGGCAGCTGCTTAACCAACTGAGCCACCCAGGTGTCCCTCTCTGTCTGACTTATTTCACTTAGCATAATATCGTCTAGTTCTATCCATGTTGTCAGGAATGGGATAATCTCATCCTTTTTTATGGCAGAGTAATATACCATTGTATGTGTGTGTACGTATCTCTGCATATATGTATATATATATGTATATGTAGAGAAGGAGAGAGAAATATATATCATATCTTCTTTATCCATTCATCTATCAATGGACACTTGAGTTGCTTCCCTATCTTGACTATTGTAAATAATGTTGCCAATAATGTTGCAATAAACCTAGAGCTGCTTACATCTTTTTGAATTAGTATTTTGTTTTCTTTAGGTAAATACCTGGTAGAGAAACTACTGGATCATATGGTATTTCTATTTTTGATTTTTTTGAGGAACTTCCATATTGTTTCCCACAGTGACTATATCCATTTACATTTCCACCAATATTGTATGAAGGTTGTTTTTTTCCCACATCCTCATCAACATTTGTTATTTCTTATACTTTTGATTCCAGCCACTCTGACTGGTGGTTTTATCTCATTGTGGTTTTGATTTCCATTTCCCTGATGATGAGTGATGTTGAACATCTTTTCATGTGTCTGCAGCCCTCTGTATGTCTTCTTCGGAAAAAATGTTTATTCAGGTCTTCTGCCCATTTTTAAAGCCAGATTTTTTTTGGAGGGAGGTGCTGAGTTTTATAAGTTCTTTGCATATTTTGGATATTGGATAATAACCCTTTATTGGATATATCATTTACAAATATTTAATTTGGCTAGTCTTCTCTCTCCACTCCCCTTTAATCATTATTATCTTTCCAACATTTTCTGGCTATTCTTGACTAATTAGTTTTCATTTTCATAGAATCAGCCTGTATAAGTTAAAAAGTTATTTGATTTTTGGGGGGAGGATATTAAATTTATGGGTTAATTTGGAGTATTGGTCTTTTTTACAATATTCAGTTTCATATCAAAGTATTCTTTATTTATTTAAATAACATTCAATTAAAAATGTAACATGTTTATGTTTAAATAGTACAAAGGAGGATATGATAAAATGTACAAAACCTTTCAGCTCTGGCCCATATACTCTCTGTTTGCTTTAGAGACAATGAGTTTCTGGTATATGTTCATAGAGATATTCTATGCACAAAAAATGCTCTATGTGCGTATTATCATTGGACTCTGCTTTTCCCTACCCAACAATACATACCAGGGAACATTTTATATCAGTACATATACACCTGCCTTATTCTTTTTAATAGCTGCCTGGTATTGAACTATAACAAAGCAGCCTGAATTTTTAGTATGTTCCCTATTGATAAAAGATTGCTTCTTTCACTTATTTTTATAAGCAATGTTGTAATGAATGTACTTCCTCATATACCTTTGTGTGAGAATATTGTTTAAAGACTAACTCCTAGATACAGATATCCTATGTTGAGTTATAAAGAAAATATACACTCAGCAATGTGAATATAGTCAACACACTGAATGGAACACTTAAAAATTGTTAGCGTAGTAAATAGTATGTTATGTGTTTTTTTGCCAAGGAAGAAAAAAGAAAACTTTCAATTTTGACAGATATTGCCAAACTGCCCTTTAAATATTAAGGCAACTTACTAATTATAGCCCATTTAGATTTGGCTTCTGTTTGCCATGTTTTGGGTCAGTTCTAAAAATAGATTTTTTTTTTTTTAGCAAGTTAAATAATCTATATGTTTTGAGTTAGATTGTCCCCCATTTCTCTCAGAGAGAGATTTTTCTGGAAAAACTCCAGGGATCAGTGATGCTCTGAGGGAAAACTGCAGAGATTGGGAATTGCTGCTAATAGGCAGGCTCTGCTTCCTTCCAGCAAAGGCAGCCCGCGCCAGTTTTAATAAAGAACAGGCATTGCTCAGTCACTCTGGCTGCCTGTCCTACTGTGATCTGGATTTGTTTGAAGACTCAACTGAGAGCAAACAAGAGGCTTCATATGACTGAAGCCACACCTTTCAAAGGATGTTCTAATTTCCATATCAAGTGTCTGTGACTGAGAATCTTTATTTAAGTTCCTTCCGGGTCCCCACCCTTACAATTACCGTAGTCCTCTCGATCGCATGTCCACTTGGACACAATCCATGGAGTTAAGCCTTGAATGTGATGGGAAAGACAAAGGAGGTATGGGTAGTGATATCAATGTGAACCAAACAAAATCGGGGCCCCGCTGGGGGCCTTGGGCAGATGGGTGATCTACCTCAAAGGATCTACCCAACCTGACTCCACGAAGCTTGAAACGCACCACAGGTCTTTACTGACTGTTACCTGAGGGGGCAGCAGAGGGTAAATGACCTCACACAATGTTTTGCAAAGTGGACCGCTAAATATTGCCTTCTGATGGCTCTTCCTAGAAATTCAATTAACAAAAAGTCTTCTTTGGGCCTTTCCTTCTCTCCCCAACTTCCGCTCCAAATGGCAGCTACTCAAATATGTCTCTGCACATTCTGTAAAATTCTAATACTGTCTCAGCTTCCCGGCCTTCCTTCTCCCCTCACTTCTCTTTCCTGGTCTTCACTCTCTGGAAGCTTCTGTGGAGCACATTGTACCTCTTCCAGTTGCATTTCCTCCCAATAAAACCAAAGCATCTTAGAAGGTGGGAGGAAAAGAGGATGATAAATCCTTCAAATTTAATTTTTTGTCCCAACAATAAGAGTAATAATGGGCTTACCCGTTGACAGTCACTATATGTATATGTTTCCACATATTAATTCATAACCAACATATGTAGATCATATGCTCATTATCACCATTTTGCAAATGAAGATCCTAAGGCTCCAGGAAGGTTGGGTAACTTATTCAAGATCAAAGACTTAGGAAGCCACGTTAAAGGGTAAGGGAGCAGGTGGCAAGGGCAACTTGTGGTCCCGACAGTGCTCTCTATGCCCATATCCTATCTCTCTCCTCTCTTTTTCCAAATCCTCATGCTCGGGTCTAGTGATGCTCCCCTTGTCCCATTTCAATGGCTGAACCAATCTAGACTTAGCATTTTCTTGTCTAATCGGCTTAGCTCTGCATCCTGGGGTTCTGTTGAGAAAGGGTGGGGGAAGAGATTCAGATAGGAGAACATAGAAAAAACTATGTGACTCTGGGGAAGTGGTGGGGTTAGGAGAGGGGGAAGAGTGATAATTTGTCCTAGCCTGATGCCTTCCAGTTACAGCTCTCATGAGGCTTTTTGCACTAAATATTAACTTGTGTTCTCTTAAATTCTATTTCGTCCCTACAATAAAGTCTCCTTTGTTCTTGAGTTAGTTTGAGTAGGTTCCTGTTACTCATCATCAAGATGCTTTATTAGACCATCTCCTTCCTTAGGTTGAGAGCCTTGTCTGCATTTCTAGCCACCGGCTGTGTCCCATTGCATACGGGAAGATCTCCTGGTTTTAGTTGCTGCTAGACCTTGCTCTGGAGGTGGCATTGACCTAGATCCTAAGGACATTCAGATAATGCTGTTTCAAGGAAGGGGAAGAGTCTGATGACAAGAATAGGGTTGGGATGCGTATGGAGTTATGTTGTGGCTCCTTTTTGATATGAGGGTGTAGTTAGTTACTGTCCTCAAATTGTTTAGGGTCAACTTTGGGACAGAAGGTTAGGGCATATGGGGAGACGGCATTGTTCAGCAGGGAAAGGAGGGGCAGGCAGGGGCAGAGCCTGGGGGATGCACTCTGTGGGTGTTCTCAGGCTGAGGAATGACATGATGAACTTGAACAATTAGAGTCAATAGCTTTCCTAGCGCCTGCAGGGACTCTTCCATCCGAGAACAACTCCTGATTTTACTGATGAGGAAATGAAGACCCAAGAATGAAACCATGGCAATGATAAGTAGCATTCAGTGAGCACTTTCTACAGGGAAGGCTCTGCTCCAAGCACTTTACACATATCAGTACACTTAGTCGCCATGGTAACCTTCTGGAGTGGGCACTATTACCACCCTCATCTCATAGAAGAGGAAACTGAGGCACAGAGGGGTTAAGTGACTTGCCAAAGTCACACAGTAAGTGAGGGAGCCAGGATTGAAAACAGGAAATATTAATTCAGAGCCAATGCTTTTAGGTCTATATAGTCCTACCTCTCACAAGTACTGAAGATTATAGGAGCCTTATTGTTCTAACAAAAGCTGGTCATGAGCGAGTGGGTGGCTTTCTCACACAAATGAGGCAGCATGTCACAATCCATGGAAAATATGAGAAAAAAGGTGAGGGTTTTAATTAGAGGAAAGCAATCAAATTTTAGAAACTCAAAAATCAGGAGAAACAAATGTTCAATAGCCATAGTTCTTTGTTTTAAAGGAAATGAGAAAAGAAAATTCTCAAACCCTTCCTGTGAGTTCCTGGAGCCCTATACACTATTTTAACTTAAAAGAAAAAGAACACCCGCTTGTTCATTGATTCTTATGCCACAGGTGGTGTGACAGTCCTGCCAACTAGCTTAAGTAATCTGCCAAAGCGAGGCCTCCCGAAATGAAATGATCAATGCCTATTTTAGGGTGCACCATTATCTGACCTCTTATGGTTGGGGAAGTCTCGAGTCTTGACTTACATATTATATAAGTTAAATATAACTTACATGTTCAGACTGATATGTTACATAAAAGCCAGAGTGTTTTTTTCTCTCGGGCATTTTCCATGAGCAAGTGGTCATTCAACCCTCATGGTTTTATGCAAAAAACATTCATGGCTCGCTTTTTCATGAATCAGTCCAGATAGGTGTTGAGCACCTAGTACACGAGAGATACCGTGTTAGGTGCTGGAGATATTAGGTGGACATCCAGAAACACAAGACATTGAGCCGATGCAAAAGCCTAGCTTTCTCCCTCCTACTTCAGACACAAACATGTTAGACAAAATGTAATGGGCAAATTTTTAAAAATACATAACTGAAAACTTAGACACATTTGGAAAAATCTCCTGGATGCCAGCACTGGGGGAGAAAATTCAAACCCAGAGCAGCAAGCAGGCTGGCACCCAGTGGCCTGTGGGGGCCGTGGACTAGGATGTGGGCCCCAGGGGCAGGGGCCAAGGTTTCACACCCACATGAGGGGAGAAGGGGAAGACTTGAGCTGGCGGAAGAGGAGATGTGGGAAGACGCTGGTGGCATCACGCTAGACATTTTGAAGGGCTGTCCTATTTGCAAACTGGGGATGGGGCAACATTTACCAGTTACCTTTAGGAAGACCACCCGGAAGCTTGTGCTCTATCTAGGCCCCTGAGTAAAAATTCTCCTTCAGGGATCAGAAGCCTCGGGCTTTCTGGTGCGTAAGAGCAGAGTCCATATTTACACTGGGGGTTCAGGGGGGAATCTCCAAGTTGAGAAAGGACATAAAAATGGGAGTTGACAAATGAAAATATGCTGTCCCCCCCAACCAAGAAAACATCACAATTTGAGCACAGCGGATGCCCACTGGAAAAAAAGAAAGGCATCTGCTGGACGAGAGGGAACAACCCAAAAGCAAAGGAGGAAACAATTTAAAGGAAGACTGGTCCCTAAGACCCTGCGATAATAGAGTAATCTGAATGAGATAATTAGACATGTTTAATATTGAAGATATAAAAGAAACCATAACAAAGCGACAGAGTGGGCATGAACAGAATCAGAGGTGGGTTTGAAAAGGAGACTCCAGCAGTGAGGAAAACCAACAAGTTCTTGCCTTCAAGGGACACACTTTCTACCTGGGAGACAGAAAAGGAAAGAGTGGGGACATTCCAGTCTAGGAGAGGGTCTGCACAGGGAGCTAAGGATGCCCAGGGAAGGGGCTCTGGACTCAGCTTCCCCACGTGATATGGAAACTAACATGTGTCTCTCTGGCCATGAGGGACAGGGGCCATGAAAGCCCGGGGTGGTTCAGAAAACGGCACATCAAGGACTGCCACAGTCCAATGCCTGCACGCCCCCAGATGACGCACAGATTCCCCTGAAGTCCGAGCACCTTATATGGGAATAGGTTCATGGACCTGCCTCCTTCTCCCCACCTGCGAATTTCTTCAGCGTGGAGATAAAAGGCCCTCATTCAACTCGTCTCATGCTGGGCCACACTTGCTTTCCTTCCCTCTCCTCTCACACAGGTCTTCTCTGGGTTCTTACAGCATAAGCTCTTTTCCACCGCGGGGCCTTTGTACATGTCATCACCCTTCAGAATGACCTTTTCCTTATGTTTTCATCTTTGGGGACTCAGCATGATGGTCTCAGGGAGACTTCTCAGGGAGATATTTCCTGGGCACCCTAATTCCAAGGTCTCTCCCTAACACTGCTTTCTCTGTCCCTTCTTGTCAGTTTCTTCTTACTTACTCTAATTTTTAATTATTTAACTAATTTCATTCTTGTCTCCCTGCTAGAACACAGACTCCATGCAGGCAGGGAATCATCTGCTCACTGCTGTATTTGTAATGCCTGCCATTTAGCTGGTGTTCAATAAAGTTGAGTGGATAAATAAATTCAGTCAAGAAACATTCATGAAGCAGCTAGCACTGCCCAGCTCAAAGGAGAGGATGCTGGAAACACAGATTGGAGCTTTGCAGTTTAGTGAAGGAGACACATCTGACAAGGACTTAGAGTAAATGCAATGGTGGCGATGAAGAGGAGGTACTGGGTGCTGTGTGAGCTCCCTGCAAGGGCACCCGTTTTGTACAGAATCAGAGAAGGCTTCCAGGAAGAAACAACATTTAAGCTGAGCCTGGAAGGATACTTAGGAGTTCACCAGGGGAAGAGGAGCTGGAAGATGTTCCAGGCTGGGGGAAGACCCAGATGCAAGAGTGGCATGGCTCTTTGGGGAGACTGAACATGGTTCTGGATGGGCAAAGCTTACAGCTGCAGCAAGAAATAAGACGGGAGAGGCAAGACAAGGCTGGATCATGCTGGGGTTTCTAGCTACGATAAGGAATTTGAACTTGGTCCTAGGATCTGTGAGGACATCTTAGTCAGAGGGAATGGCCTAATCTGATTTATGTTTTATTGAAATGGCCCTGGAGCAGTGTGGAGAAGAGGAAGAGGACTGGAGGCAGGGAGATCAGGAAACTAGTGCAGGAGATGAGGATGGCTTAGATGGGGCCGTGGGGATGGGGAAGTGAACTGGATGAATTTAGGACAGAAGGCGAGAGGTGGGGCAAGGGACAGAATCCAGGATGATGCGTACGTTTCCAGCATGACTAATGTGGTGAACAGGGTGCCATCTTGGGGCCACGTCTGGCAGAGAACTAGACACCTAGTACACACGCCAGAAGTGTGTGCTTGATAACATGCAATGGACTCAGTACAACATCTTCATAACAGTGAGTACACACCTGCTCACTGTTAGTGCCTGGGGCTACCTACACATACGACCGCCATTCCCTACTGCCTCACCTGCCTTGGGTTGCCAGTTTGCGACTTATCAGTCTGCTCGAAGCTCCGTAGTTCTAATCCACACTCCCTGCTCCCCACCAAGACACCATCTCTCTGCAAAGACCTGGGCCTTGCGACCTTCCCTGACCCTCTCTGACCACCAGTGTTTTGGCAATAACGTTACTGTGATTTTTTATTAATTTTCTTGGTTGTTCTGTAGTTATAGTAACAGTAAAATTTATACTCCATAATATTATTACAATTTTCCCCTACTAATGGGATTATTATTTTTGCTCATTTGTGTTTGAAAGCCATTAGCATAGGATTTACCTCCAACAATATCTACTGTGATTTTTAATGCCCTTGAAACTTGCCAGTGAGCGATAGGTCTATAATAAGAGAATGCGAGTAAGCATATAAATGTCTTTCTTGGGAAAAGAGGGCGGTTTTTTTTTTTTTTTTCATCCTGTTGGACTCAGGTTCTTTGATAGAGAGATTGGTAGGATATAAGGCATTAAAGGCTGAGAACACTGTGTTAGTTTGTAGATGTGTTCAAACAAGTTCCCCGTTATTCAGAGGACACTTTTATATTCTAGGAGGATTCATATTCTTGCTGCTTTTTATGTTGTTTCTTACCTGACTTACAGAAAAATATAATAAATTCTGTGTTTGCAGGGAACAATATTGAGGACTCTGAAATGTCTGGAAGTGAAGGGATCTGGAAATCACTCTATCTGGCTGACTTTCCAAGGGGCTGGGGGGCTGGATGCACTGCTGGTGGAGCTCTGGAAATAGGGATTATCTCAGAAGCTGCTGAGAGGAGTTTCTGTGGGGCAGCTGTGGGGGGCAGGGAAGTGGATGGGCAGGGCTGGCTTCAAGGGCTGTGCCCAGCAGCCTCCCAGGGTTCCATGCTGTGAAATTCACAGTATCACCACCTTAGATTCTTAAATCTTGAACAAGTGACCCCACTTTGCATGAAGCCCTGCAATTTATGTAGGTGGGGCCGTGTACAAGAGCGAGGCAGATTTGGGTTCAAGTTCTAGTATTCTCTAGCTATTGACTGTGCCTCACTTGCCTTATCTGTAAAATGGGGATAATACTATTGTCTTCTCAGACCAGACGTGAGAGCTAAAAGTAGACACCTAGCTCCAGGGGACCTGAAAGGCAGCGACACACCCTAAGATATGCTCCGTGGAATTTTAAATCCCTTGTGCAGTCCTCATCATTAGGTTTATAATTATGATTTAATATCAGGAATACTACTCAGCTGGGAGAGGCAGACTGTGTGGCACAGAAGCTAATTCCATGGTTAGGAACACGCCAAGCAAAGAATATTTCCCAGAGGGGGACAATCTAAGGCTGGGGGTCCTATCCATCAGCTTCCAACCTTTGTGCTGCTATGACACATGATAAATAGGTTTTTTTTGGCACAACTGGTCCCAGTTTCTCATGACTCATACATGATTCTTTTTCCCAGAAGTCTCTCAAGAAAGACAACAAAGGAGACTGGCATTATTACCAAGATACCCTTGACCTTGATGTAATTTATTTGCAAACTTTAGTATTTCAACTATTATTTGTAACAATTTTTTTTTCTTTACCATACCACACAATGGGACTCGATAAGCCAGTGTACCACCATCCTATGCTCAAGACCCAGGAACATGGACCCTCATGGTCCATGTTCAAAGGACCCTCCCTCATGACAGGCTGGACAGACCAGCACCAAGCTCAAGCCCTCCATGGCTTCACAGATGTCTGTTCTGTGCTGATGCCTGAATGAGTGACTCCAGTCACAAGGTACTCTCCACCAGAGTCAGAGAAACACTAACTAGTTGGTTGGATGCCCTTGTGATGAATAGCGTGCAATCTTAAGACATCTGGTTAAACGTTTTTCCCCAAGAATGTGGAAAAGGTTTTAAATCATATTAAGAAGAAACATAAGCTAATTCTGGGGCATTTCTGGACTCGGGTCCAAAGGATTCCTCAGGGGATTATAGAAGGAGTCAGGGTGACCTCTGTTGCCTTCAGTTTAAGGCCTGTGGGCAGCCTGGAGTCCCCATAGCCGACTTCAAAGGGAAGCACTGGGGGGCCCTCAGCTGCGCTTGCCCTCCTGTGCCGCTCAGGCTTGTGGGCACGTACACATTGTGACACCTGGGCCCGTGTCTCCAGGGCCTCCTGCAGTCTCGGATGTGGAACAGCCTGGTAGTGACCTGTGCTGTGAAATGACCACAGCCCAAGCATGGTTTGCGCCTTGCTGAATCCCTCTTGAGCAAGCGTGCAGGCAGTGTGCCCTGGCTGCCCACAGAGCTCTCTCAGACCTGAAGGATTACCGTGGGCGGCCACGGCTGAAGCTGGCCCATCACCTCTCCGCAGTACGGCCGTGAATGGCCACAGAAAAACTGCAGCTCTTCTTTCCAGATCCCTCCCCGCCTCTTTCTAGTGCTTTCCATGGGGGGACGAAATAGCAAGGTCAGTCACACAAATCAGAACGAACAATGGGCAATTCCTCCCTCATCTCTCCACTGGGATGCCTGGGAACCTACATGATGGCACACTTCCTGGGCCCATGTCAGGTGGTGCACGGACGATGCTCCTGTGCCATCTGTAACTATTGTGACTAAGGACCGATGAATTTGTCCAACACCTCAAGGCACAGTTACAGAACGCACGTGCTGATAAACAGTTTGTTTTCATGGTGATTTTGAATGGCGATTTTGGTTTAGACAACTTGGGTGTCACTCCCCTGACCCCGGCAAGGATCATAGCAAGAAAACTGAGAGCCAGCCACTCGACTCTCCGGAGACCAGAGATGTCGCAAGTCACCCACGCGGCCCCAGCAGCGGCTGTTAGCACAAATTGGGGAAGACACAAATCCGGTCAGGGAAAATCTGAGACCACAAGAGGGGCCTGTGTATCTCTGTCCTCAACTCGACTTAATTTCCACCCGCTTCCGCCCCAAACTCAGCAAACAAATTTTGCTTCCTAGGGCGCCGATCTCCCCGAACACCGCACACCGTACTATAAACTTCTAACCCCCAGAGATCTAACCGATGCTTTGACTCCGTGCCTGGTTTTGGGTCATTCTGTGATTCTTTTTCTTACCTGTTGCCGAATTTCTTCTTCCATTTTCACGGGTGAGCCCAGTTCTGCAACCTGTTTGACACCTTCACTGGCGTAGCCTCCATACTCCCACAGCACGTAGTTCTTGGAGTGGGATCCACCAATGATTGCAGACCAGTGATTGGCCCGACCTGGGAAAGCCAATCAGGGGGCAGGGATCAGTGTGGCTGTGGCGAAAACACGAGCCCCTTAAATGCTGGGAAGAAAGTACAATTCAACCATCATTCCAACCGTGCTGGCTAAGCACCCACTTTTGCTAGGTCCTCTGCTACTCAGGGAGGAGTGAGACCATCTGTGGAAGCAAGAAGGTATTGGGAATCTGCAGACAGGACAGCAGATGCCTGAGTGAGACATGGAGGCAGCCCAGAACGATGACTTCTGTCTGGGAGGGTTTCAGAGAAAGACTTTGAAAGGCTGATCAGATTTGTAAGACAGGATGGAGAGGAGAGGCTATTTCTGGCAGACTCAGAAGCATTAAATAACACTGTGTGTTTGGGGAGCCATAAGCAATCTAGCATTGCTGTGTCACCTGCTGTCAGGGGAGAGGTAGTAAGCCATGCCAGGGAGGTAGGAAGGAGCCTGGTCACGGATGGTGCTGCTCTAAATGCTTCCGGAGTTCGGATGTCATTTGAAAGGGTCTGAAACCACTGAAGGGTCCAAGCAAGAGAATGGCATGATTGTATTTGAATTTTAGATAAGCCATAAAGGCAGCAGTATGAAGAACGCATTAAAGGGAGCAAGACGGGAGTGTAGGGCTGTGGTGGGAGAGCACAGAGCCAAGGGTAGAGGGAGTGGGTGGTGAGTAGGCCTGGGCCATTCTCAGAAATGAGCCCGGTTGACTTCAGGCTGGCTTTTCAGTGCCTTCCGGGATGAGGGGCAGGTGAGCTGGCCGTGTGAGAGGACGGGGGCAGCAGTCTGGATATGTGGAAGGGACTGGTCCACGGTGGTCTGCTAAGGATCACCAGGGAGGAGGCCCGTCAGGGGTGTAGGAGGGAACCAGAGGGTGCCGCAGGGGAGAACAGAACAAGATCTGGACAGGACCAAGACAAAACTAATGGAGAGGGTTTCAAAGTGCCAGGGGGGGGAAGGAGGGGAACAGAGAGTCAGAATCAGCACTGCACTGAGTTTGCTTCTGCATGTGATAAGTATTGATACACGCACACACACATGCACATATACACATACATAGAATACGTACACACACATATGATATATACACATAATATACATACATAGTATGTATACACACACACATATATATGTATTAATTACTGGCTAAGTAACATACAATTCATCATAACACCAGTTCAGCTTTCAGCCATTCTTGGTTGGCTAATAAAGGCGTGACTTAAAGAATGTTTTCAGGCACAGTACAGAGGAAAACTGGAACTGGGTGGACACAAGGGACACATAAGCTTACCACCCGGTGGCCCGCAGTGACCGAACTCTCTGCTCCACCCATCACAGAAGAAGGCCCTTCTGAACGGGACCTGATCCTCATTTACATCGGCTCCCTGCTACTCCAGAGCCCTCTGCTGCAGGGGCACATCGAGAACTTGGGCACCAACCCCCACTCCCAACCTGCTGAGGGCAGCCATACCCTTCCCCACCCCCCCACTGGCAGGCAGATGACATCACTAGGTCAGCCGGCCCAATCGCTTGCTCATTATTTCCCACACATCAGGGAAATGCAAACCCTGGGTTCATCCATCAGTTCTCTAGAGAAGACAGACGGATGTGCGGCCAGCTCTTCCCGCAGCTCACTCCTGAGTGAGTAGGCTGTCCTAGCTGTTGTCTAACCCAGGAGCACTGCTGGTGTAGGGGCAAGGGCTGGGAGCCACTCATGACCTTCGGTTCATGCTGTGAACACAGGGAGACCAGGTTTAGCATCTCTTGCTCCCTCTGCCTTGTTCCGCTGAAATGCCCCCTTTTCCCAGACCCATCCTACCTGCCATTCTGTACCTCCCGGGCTTAGCACATGCTGTTCCCTGTGGTTCTCTTACTGCTAGGCTTGGCCAACTCTCATCCCTCCTTCATGATCTATTCAGAAGTCTCTACGGTCCCCACCAGACTGACTTGCCTCCTGTTTCCCCACAGCACAGATAATGTGTATGGTCCCTGCTGCAGGTCTGTCTCCCCACCAGACTGTCCCTGAGGATGCCTGTCTTCAGCGCCGTGTTCCCAGCACCCAACACTGTGTCTGATGCACTGGGAGTGCTCAGTGCATGTTTTCAAAAAATTTTCATCCAAACAATCAAAGGGAAAGGTAGGCAGTATATGTGCTTGAAACATTTGGGAGCAGGCTTGCACAGATGTGATTCAATGTGATTAAATTCAAGTCTCAGCTCAGCAGAGTTCCTGACACCTACTGGGCTAACATACTCCGCTCACCTGCGTGCTGTTAAAAACAAACACTACCAACCAACAAAGAATGGCATTGGCCTTACAGCCGGCAGACAGGGCTTCACACGCCAGAGCTGCCACTTTCTAGCTAGGTCAACTTGGTCAAATTCCAATTATTTTGCTCCCCTGAGTCTCAGCTCCCTCCTCTGTAATTCAAGGCTGATAATGCCTATCTTACCAACCTATTATAAGAATTAAATTCAATTTCTAAAAGCTGAGATAATATATGTGAAATCACTACTGGCACATAATAGACACTCAGTAATTACAGTTTCCTCCTTTCCTCGTTGTTAGGGAGGCTACAAAAACAAGTAAAACATGAAACCTGCCTTTTACTCAGTACAGAAGACAAGAAATCTACATACGGTGGGATAAGACAAGAGACTAGGAACGGGCACAATCCTAGGAAGCTGAGGGGATGGACCCAGCTGGGTCTTTCTGATTTATTCCCTCAGCTTCCATTTACTGTGTGCCAAGCACAGTGGCAGGTCCCGGACACTGACAGGAATTGGACAGGGGCTTATCCCCACAGTCTGGGGGCGGGGAAACAGATGGTTCCGCGGATTACTTACAATCCAGCACGGCCAGGGATATTACAGAAACAAGAACACAGAGTAGCGGGGATGGAACAGCTCACTCCAAAACCCCCGAATCCAAAAAGTCCAAGTCCAAAGGCACGAATACAGAGAAGCAGGTGCCTCAAGAGTAGGTTCCGTCTTTGTGGTTTCTTACACTTAAAGAATACGTCATTGTCCACCTTTCTGATCAATTCAGTTGTTGATTTCCTACACTGGTCTTGCAAATTGCCACATTAATTCAAATTTCAACCCACTGAATGACATCAACCACATAATAGATATCTGACTGGCACTAGGCTAGGGGGAGGGACCAGACTCTATCCTACCTGGGGGGGGACAAGGCAGGAACCCATGGAAAACAATCTGCAACATTAGGTAGGGCGATGACTTCAGGTGCATGGCTATGAAAACTTTAAAGAAATGTACAATGCAAAGTTCTCCATATTATTATGGACGGAAAGCATAATGGGAAGCCACAAAAGGAATCCAACTATGATGGAGGAGCAAGGAAACTTTCCCAGTGGAAGGAAACTCCCACGGGAAGCCCAGCAGGACAGGAGAAGCAGGAATTCCAGTGATAACATAGATAAGAGGACTAAATACCAATTAGGTGTCAGGTGTAATGCTTTCCTGGACTAACCCTCACTACACCCTCATTTCATCTTTTTAGCTAAGAAAACTGAGACCCAGACATGTTGACAAAGCTGCCAAAGCTTACAGAGCTAGCAAGGGTCAAACTGGGGTTCGAACCCAATCCGCCTGACCCTAGAGCACACGCTCTTGTCCCTATATCGCACTGAGAGGTCAGGAAGGAGAGGACACTGCTTGGGGAACTGGAGGGATTGAAGGCAAAAAGAGAAGATAAAACGAAAGTCAGGACTAGGTTGAGGAGAGTGCTGAGTGCCCACTGTGAGAGGGGAAGACATGATGGAAGTTTCCTTCAGGGAAGAATCATACAATAATAGTTCACATGCACTGAGCCCTTAGTAAGTGCCAGGCACTGTGCCAAGGACTGAACTACATTATTTCCTTAAACACTCAGAAAAAGAGCTTCCTCTGACACAGAGGCTATCAGGCTTCTCATATTTCACAGGAGGAAACCCAGACTCAGAGAGGTTAAGTGAGTTAACCCAAGATCACAGAGTCAATGAGTGAGGACACTGGGATTCAAGGTCAAATCTGCCTGGGGCCAGAGCTACGCTCTCCATCACACCACATCCAGGCCACACCCAGTGGTGGGAAGGTAGAGGCCCAGGGTGAGGAGATCGGTCAACACTCCCTGCGTGAGTGGTGTAGGGTTGGACTTAGGGCAGTGGGGAGGGAATGCAGACACAGGATCAGAGGTATGAGCCAGTAAGAGGGAAGCTTGGACAGACTGTGGGAGATAGTTTGGGAAAGCAGTTAGAGCTCTGGTGTTTGAATCAGACCATCGTATATTCTAGGCTCAATTCTGAAGCTCAATTCCAGATTGGACAAGTCAGTAATCACTCTCAAACTCAGTTTCTTCACCTGGATATTGACATGAGAGTGTAGTGAGGGTTACCCCAGGAAAGCATGACACCTGACACCTAATGTGTTATTCTGACGCTAAAGTCCATGAAGTCTTGAGTAGTGGCTGGAACACAAGGTGGGCTTCATAGATCTCAGCCAGCTCAGTTAAATATGAAGAGGATGGACAGGACAAATCCAAACAAGCTTCTGGAAGACAAGGGAAGCAAAAAAGATCTGAGCAGGTGATCAGAGGGCAGTTTGGCTTAGAATGAGAGGGTAGAGACGACAGAATGTCAGATGCAAGGACCTGAAGCTGAAAGAAACACCAGGAGGGAATCCTCTAACTGGGACTCAGCGGCCTGAGAATGAGTTGGCTCATCAGACCCAGTTAGCTGGGACACGGAGAAGTGCAACACTGGGCCCCAGCATCCTCCAGGAAGTAAGGCAGGAAGGAGAGGGAGAAACCACAGGTACTGAGAGGCCTGGAGAGAAAGAAACAACGTACATGCCTTGGTTTTCTTATATGGATGCTCAGGGGGGCTACGGCTGAGGTCCTTGGTGAAACACTAGGGCTTCAGCCTGGGGAGCAGGGGCAGAGAAAAAAGACTACTGCCAACCTCTTTGGCTCCCAGGTAGGGCCAAAGCTCTTTGGCTTAGCATGCCTCTCTCCGGTTCCAGCAGTGTTCTAGTGGCCTATACATACCTGCGCCTAGATGTTTTTTCCCAATAGTTTAGAGGACGCAAAAATGAGACAGAGGCAGGTGGGAAGCTGGGAGGAAGAAATGATTAGACATATAAGTTTGAAATACTGATGGGCAACCAGGTCTGAAAAGCTCTCCCTGGGAGACGTCCTGAATGTGTGTGTTGTAATCTCACTTCTGACACCTTTTCTGCTGTCACTGCTGGTGTTACGTTACCAGTGATGCCTAAATTTACAAGGATGCCTAAAAGGCCATTGCCGATGAAGGAGGTATGTGGCATGTAGACAGATTCTCTGAAGTTTTCTACCTATGGCAGGCATTTGGTGATAGCCCAGTTTTGCTGGCTTGCTTTGCCAGTGGCGGCCTTCCCCTGCCAACCTCAGTCCAGCAGAAAGTCACCCACGCATTTCCTTGACATAACATTCATGGCATTTCCCTGGAGAACGTCCTACAGCCTTGATGTCTAGACTGTGACAACCTGCCATTATCCAACCTCAGCCTCACCTACTGTATCTCAGCAAATCTTGATTTTTTCCTCTGGTTGGGTCTTTATGGATCTGCTATAATTAATTGCTGCATGGAAGCTTCTCCAGTCCCTAAGTCCTGCTGGCTGTCCTCCTTTTATGTCTAAGAGGATAACTTGTCACTTAACTCTTCTGAGAAGACGCAGGTCAACCTATCCAGACTTATCCAGGCACCATGTGGCTAGTGACCAGCAGCAAAATGCCGCGGACCTGCCAGCTCTATTCATAAAAGTTGTCTTGGATCTCACTTCGCTCTTGCCCTTGCTGTTCTCACCCTAGGCTCACTTCCAGGATCTGCCTGGGTTTTGACGCTTTGGATTTGGCTGCAGGACTTGGCTCTTCTGGGTTTGCCCCTGGGTGCTACCCAGGACACAGCTTGTACTTGCCCTCTGGCTCTTCCTGCCCTTGGCTGCTTCAGGAGCTCACTCTGATCAAGCTATTCAGGTTTTCAAGATCCTGTCCCAGGATGGCCTCCTGGAAAAAACCCTGCATGGGGAGATCTGTCAGGTTGGCCAGAAATTCTTCTACTTTCTCTCTTTCTGCCTTCTTTACTCAGCTAGCCTTTCTTCTTTCTTTGAGGTCTTAAGAAAAGTGCCACTTTTCCATTTCAGGGAAAACACGTGCACTTAAAGAATTGATTGTATTCTCCTGCATTTCCTCTGAGGCTTCCAATAATAACATGCTATTCTTTTAATTCATTCACTAAATAAATGTTTACGAGGCATACTATATGCTAGGTTAGAAATCAACAAGCCATAGCCCACTTTTTTTCCCCCAATAAAATTGTATATTTCACATGTTAGTTATGTGTTATTTATGACTTCTTTCCTGCTACAATGGCAGAGTTGAGTAGTCATAAGAGAGACTGCCTGGCCTGAAAACCCTAAAATATTTACTTTCTGGTCCTTTTAGAGAAATTTTGATAAAATCTGTGCTAGTCCATGGAGACTCTGAGCTAAATTAGACTTGGTCCTGGTCCTTGAGATGTTCAGTCCAGAAGGTGGGGTGAAGCGTATGGAGGAAAGGTCATAACAGGTAATTCCAATGGAGTGTACATGATACAGCTTTCATAAAGGCAACACAGAGTAACATAAAAACACAAATGGGGGATATTCAACCCAGACTATATCAGAGAGAGCTTCCTGGAGGAGATGACAGCTGACCTACCTTCTGAAGGCTAAGTAGAAGATAACAAGGCAATTAGGGAGAAGGAGGAAGGTATTTATTGTAGTAGGACCAGGATATGCAAAAGCAGAGAATAAGAGAAAACCAGAGGTACATGGAAAACTATAAGGCAGGTCAAGGAAGAAAGAAAGAGAGAGTATTTGTAAAGAAGGAATGATCAATGATGAAGCCAGTCAGCCAGGCAGATCAGAAAGGATATGAATTTCTTAATAAAAAGTTCTTATTTTACCTAGGAAAATATGATTGTTTTGTCTACAGCTTCCAAATTTATATGTGCTCACACAACCTCTGCTTCTCACACTGATGGACTACATGGTACTGGACTAGCCCTCTCAACATAAGGGATGATAAAATTGGGTAAAATGTACGAAGCACCAATTTTCAGAAGTTAGAAAATAGATAGCAAAACACTATGACCCCTGAAAGAAAGGTAACAGAAGAGGTGAGCACCATGTTTGTCCCGGACATTTTCTGGTGTGCGGTATAGGAAGGTGGAACACAACAGAGCATGACAATCTGGCCGAGCTGAGGAGGTAAAGACAGGACTTTAAGGGCGCAGAGGTAGACAAGATTTCCTGGTAAGAATGCAAGAGAGGGAGATGCTGCATAAAGAAGGAACTTCAGAAACATGCATAGGAGTCCCTCTAAGTCTTTGACCAAACACCAAGGTGCACATGGGTAGGACAAAACTCCACAGGCTTGGGAAATACAGCTACTGGGGAGCTATGAGCTGAATGGAGATTGCCTAAGTCACACAATGCTGAAGATGTTGGGGTTCCAACCACCCATATTCGGGAGACCTTGCTGCCTATCCTGAGCATTCAACTAAGACCCTGGAAAAGGCACAATTTAGGAGAAAAATACTTTCACATTAGAGTAAGGACTAGTCTTGACTTAGCCTGACAAAGCTTTGGAAACAAGCCTTGAAAAGAAAACAAGCAGATATACCAGTAAATTAACCATCTGCCAGATGAAAACCCCAAACTCTGTAAAAAAAAGATAATAAATTCAGTTACTCATCAATGTCCATCAATCAAAAATTATTAACAAATGCAGAAGCAGGAAAATATGATCTATAACCATGAGAAAAAAGAGTCAAAAGAGAGAGTTCCTGAAATGATGGGTAGGTTGATATTACCATATAAGGACCTTAAAACACTACTATCAAGTTCAAGGACTTAAAGGAAGAGATGGACATAATGGGTGAACAGATGAAGACTCTCATGAGAGAAAAAAAAAATTTTTTTTTTGAGAGAGAGAGAGAGAGAGAGAAAATGTGAGTTCATGGGGGAGGGGAAGAAGGAGAGGGAGAATCTTTTTTTTTTATTTTTTATTTTTTATAAACATATAATATATTTTTATCCCCAGGGGTACAGGTCTATGAATTGCCAGGTTTACACACTTCACAGCACTCACCATAGCACATACCCTCCCCAATGTCCATAACCCCACCCCCCTTCCCCCAACCCTCTCCCCCCAGCAACCCTCAGTTTGTTTTGTGAGATTAAGAGTCACTTATGGTTTGTCTCCCTCCCAATCCCATTTTGTTTCATTTATTCTTCTCCTACCCCCTTAACCCCCCATGTTGCATCTCTACTTCCTCATATCAGGGAGATCATATGATAGTTGTCTTTCTCCGCTTGACTTATTTCGCTAAGCATGATACCCTCTAGTTCCATCCACGTTGTCACAAATGGCAAGATTTCATTTCTTTTGATGGCTGCATAGTATTCCATTGGAGAGGGAGACTCTTAAGCAGGTTCACACCCAGTGTAGAGCCTGATGTGTTTTTAAAAACCCAATGAAAAATCTAGAACTCAAAAATATAACATCTATAAGAGGATATGGCAAAGAAAATGGTCTATAAACTGAAAGACAGGGTAATAGAAATTTAAATGAAGCACAGAGAAAAAAGATTAAAAAAATAAACAGGGTTCTCGTGAACTTTAGAACAACAGTAAGTTGTTTAATGTAAGATTTATGGAATCCTGGAAGGAAAGGATCAAGAGATTGAGTTATTAAAATATTTAAAGAAATAACATATGAAATTGCCCAAAACTTGATGAAAAATATTAACCTTAGGGTCTAGGAAGTCCAATAAATTGCAGACAGGATAAAAACAAAGAAAATTATACTTATGCACATCAAAAGCAATTAATGATGACTAGAGAAAAAGAAAATGTCTTAGAGGCAGCCAGAGCCCAAAAGAAACAAGACAATCAGAAAAACAAAAATAATAATGACTGCTGACTTCAAAACCAAGATAAACCAGAAGACAGGGAAGGGACACTCCTGAAGTTCTAAAAGAAATAAAAAACTGTCAACCTTGAATTCTATATCCTGCAAAAATATCCCTCAAAAATGAGGGTGAACTAAAACAGTTTTTGATAAAGGCAAGCTGAGTGACTTTATTACCAGCATATCTGCTGTATGTGAAATATTAAAGGACTTCTGGCTGAAGGGAAATGAAAACAGGCATAAACTCAGATCTCCATAAAGGAAAAAAGAGTGCTAGAGATGGTAAATACATGCATACGCTCCACCTTTCATCTCTTTTTCACTAAGGAGCTTCTCCCTTGCAGTAAAGAGGTTCAAATTTCCTCATGGTGAATGAAAAAATTTTCCTGTCAATGCTCTCTTCCCACAAAGACTGTTTTTTTTGTCTTTCCTACATCTCTAGGCTTTTTGGGGGAGGTTAAGCTCACTGTTTCCACTTCCTCTCCTCAAATCCTTTTCTTAGATCCTTGCAACCTGATTCTGAGCTCCCACCTAAACTCATTTATGCCACCCAGTCTTTGAAACTTTAACTTTTACTCCCCTCTATTTGCACAGTTGGACAATTGTGGGGTCAATCAAGAGAACATTACTGTCTGCTTTATTTTCCTTTTAAAAATAAAAGCATATTTTAAATTCAATAAACGTCATCCTTTCAGATGTATCTTTCAGTGAGTTTTGACAAATGCCTGCAATCATGTCACAATCAAGATATAAAACAGCTTTACTACCTAAAAAAAATTGCTTTGTGCCTTTCTGTAGTCAACCCCATTCCTCCAGCCCCAGCCCTTGACAGCCTCTGGTCTGTTTTTGGTCCCTACAGTTTTGGCTTTTCAAGAATATAGTATCAATAACTCATACAGTAGGTAGCCCTTTGAGTCTGGCTTCTTTAACTTAATATAATACATTTGACATTCATCCATGCTGTTATATTTATTGGTTTATCCTTGCCTCAAATGTCTCAAAAGAAAAAGGAGATTTTCTACTGGTTTAAGGTCCTTCTTACACTCCTGTTTCCACCATTTACTAAGCTGTGTGACCTTGAATAAGCAAGCTAAGTTTTTTAAGACTCAGTTTTCTCTTCTGTGAAACAGTAACAACAATGGTACCTACCTTCTAGGGTTGTAATGGGTGTCACAGAAGGACATCCATATAAAAATAGTACAGTTCCTGATACATAATAAACATTCAATAAATGTTTACTTTTAATATTGATATTCCATTTTCTCTGGGGAAAGTAGAGATTGGGAGCAAACTGGAGCATGCGCAGAGTCTATTCATTAGGGTAAGGCAAGGTCTTAGAGGATAGCTGGATTTTCTAAGTAGTCTAGTTAGCTGCAGTGGTCCCAGGGGCAGTCAGCATTGGGAGGGGGCGGGTGTAGAAACCCACTGGGTGAGTGGAACAAATGGTGGGAGAATAGCAGCAGAATGAGTCAGGTGAACAGACAGAAGTTTCCAAAAGCAAGCAGCAGAGCCTCTGACACAAGCTTATAGTCAGCGTTCAGGTTCTATTTTCTGGAGTCAGGTCTGTTTTCTGGAGGCTGACAAGGAAACAGTGGCAGGTGTGAGAACACAACTCCTACTGTCAGTGAGTGTCCACCTCAAGTGTACTGTGTTCTTTCCATTTACGGCCTCAAGGCCTTCTCTGGAGCTTTGAAAGCTCACTTGGCCAGCAAGCAAGCACCTGGAGTATAGGGAATTGTGCCTTTCTGTAGTCAACCCCATTCCTGGAGACAATCTTAGCCTATGGAGGGGTGGGTGCTAGTGGACAATTCTGGAATGCACTCTGTACGCTTTCCAGAGGTATACTGATGCCAATGACCTCAAAATACACTCAAGTTGCTTCTTCCTTTTTCCTTGTCATTCTGCCCCAGTCCCTTCACTCCTGTTTCCTGGACAACCTTCTACATAAACCACCTGCACCCAAGTCCTCTCCTGAGGCTCTGCTTTTGGGAAAATTCAACATAGCTCATTCAACCAAGATCATGCATACGGGCCCAGAAATCCATAAAATCATAGTCTGGAGATTAAGCAAGAGCCAGCTGGGGCTACCCTTCCTGTTTCTGGAAGCAGAGTAATCTTATAGAATACAAATGATCCTTCAGCACCCCTCCCCCCAAAGCTGTGGGTGTTGATTCTATGGTTCCTGTCATCATAATTGTTGCCTGTTATCACAACAAATATCATCATCACTACAATCATTACCATTTATTGAGCACATACCCTGCAACAGGCACTCCATAGGCATTAGGTAACCCTTCCATTCTCACAATGGTCCTCCTAGGTGGGTCAGTTACCATCCCCATGTTACAGAGGATGTAACTGAGCTGCAAGTAAGTGGCAGAGCTGAAATTCTCATCAGGTCTGTCAAACTTAAGGCCATGTCCCTTCTACTCCAATGGAGTAGAAAGCCTAAGTCAAGTCCAGATTTAGGTAGGAGGTCATTCTGATGTCACCAGAATATCATGGCTATCACCAGAATCAGCTCTTGGGGTGGGGATGCCAGGGGATAAGTAGGGTGGTCCCTGTCCAATGTTCCAGACAACAAAGAAAGTAGTGACTCTCGATGTTTACGAATTTCTGCCTTTTTGGATACTCAGTCTTCCCAGCCCAGTTTTTCTGAACTTCTGAACTCCTGGTCTATTTGGTTATCTCTAAAATCTAGCCAGTTATCTGATTCTCACCTCAGAGGCAAAAAACATTATCTGAGAGCACCTCCAAACCCATCCCTGTTGCTACTCTAGAGGCTAGTTATAGGTTTATTGTGTACTGACAAATAGCATCACAGTTATATTTTTAGAAAGAGAAACTTTATTTAAAAGTATCCTTCCAAGCTGACTTTTCTACACAAATACTGTTCTATATGGGAGAGAGGCCATATTTCTAGACAACTTCCAAATGTTTAATACACCATTAATACCCAAGTTTGAAGCCTTAGGGAAGGAACCATAGTACTTTGGATGATAAATTCCAGCAATGTTTATCTAATTTAAAAAAATCTAGGAGCTCGTATTTAAAAACTTAGCAGGAACAGTAAATAATGGCTTTGTGTTTTAGAATTCAACAAAAAGAATGGACTTCTCTCCTCCCCATTAGTTCATTTGCAGGTTTGAATCTTATCTGCTAGCTAAACTCCATAAATAAGTCAGCCAATGCTGTTATGTATTTTAAAGGTTTTACGTAGTAGATAGAAGACGTAGTGAGAAATAGGAACTCCTGAGTATGCACCGGTACCAGGTGCTTTTGTATGTTATTGTCCAATCTACTTTTATTTTTTTTTAATATTTTTATTTATTTATTTGACAGACAGAGATCATTAGCAGGCAGAGAGAGAGAGGGGTGTAAGCAAGCTCCCTGCTGTGCAGAGAGTCCGATGCGGGGCTCGATTCCAGGACCCTGGGTTCATGACCAGAGCCGAAGGCAGAGGCCCTAACCCACTGAGCCACCCAGGCGCCCCTCCAATCTACTTTTCAATCCCATTTCATTGATGAGGAAACAGGCTCCAAGAAGATCTGTAACTTGTCAGTGAACACATTGTCAGTGAGTGGTTGAACCAGCATTTGGCTCGTGATTGCTTTGTCTCTGGGGAGGATTTTTTGCTCTGCCAGTGAGAGAGAAGATAGAGGACGTAGGGGGAAGTTTGTTAAGCTAATAATAGAAGCAAAGCCTATTGAAGCAAGTCTATATATAGGATAAAAGGGGAGTCAGGCTGGGGTAAAAATTCTACCTCAGAATCGAAGGGGGAGTGAAGAAAGAAACCCAGTATCTTTTGTGACCGAAGATATAGAAATCTCAAACAAAATATTAACAAACCCTCTATCTGGTTAAGCCATATCACAACCATGCAGAGTTTATTCCAAGAATACAAGAGTGGTTTAACAATCAAAATTCAATCAATATGATTTATCACATTAACAGAAAAAAGGAAAAATTATATGTATATCTTCATAGATACAGAATAAGTATTTGATTGTATTCAATACCCATTCATGATTAAAAAAATACTTAGCAAACTAAGAATACAATGGAAATTTCCTTACATGACAAAAAAAATCTATAAAAAACCATAGAAAAATCATTCTTAAAATGAGATATTAAAAGCTTTCCCCTTAAGATTGGGAAGAAGGCAAGAATGCCCACTATTACTAGCTTTTAGCCAGGGAAACAAGGCAATAAAGAGAAATAGAAGGCATAAGGATTGGAAGGGTATTGTTGGCAAAAGATATAATGATGTATGTAAAAATTCCAAAATAATTTATATATAGGGGCACCTGGGTGGCTCAGTTAGTTAAGCATCTGCCTTCTGCTCGGGTCATGATCCTGCAGTCCCAGGATCAAGCTCCACATCAGGCTCCCTGCTTAGTGGGGAGCCTCCTTATCCCTCTGCCCTTTATCCTGCTTGTGCTTCCTCTCTCTTGCCCTTTCTCTCTCAAAGAAATAAATTAAATCTTTAAAAACAAAAACCAAAATAATTTATAAATAAACTAATATAATTAATACATCCATTTAACAAGGTCTCTGAATACTAAGTCAATATGAAAGAATCAATATCATTTCTACATACCAGTGACAAAAAATGAAATTTTAAAATGCTATTACTTGCTAAGTATGAAATATATAGTATCTAGGAATAAATCCAGTGAAAAATGAAGATTTCTTCTCCACAGAAATCCATAAAACATTATTGAGTGAAAAGAGAGTAAACCTAAATAAATGGAGTGATAGAAGATACTTGTTGATTAGAAGAGTCAATAACGTAAAGTTGTCAAATCTCCCCTACTTTGTTTGTAAGTTCAACATAATCTCAGTAAAAATACTAGTGGGTTTTTTAAAAATGAAAATTGAGATCATATTAAAATTTATGCAGAAATGTAAAGGACTAAGAAGGGTCAAAATAATCTTGAAGAAGAATAGAGAACTAATGTTCCCAGATTTGAAGAATAGACAAATAGACTAATGAAACAGATGACAAAATACGGAGTCCAGAAATAGACCCACAGACATATAGTCACTTAATACACAACAAAGGCAACGCTAACGTAGAAGGGAAAGGATAGGCATCCCAATAAATGATTCTAGCGAACAAAAACAAAAGCAAAACTATCTTGACCCCTATCTCACACCATACATGATTTCAATTGCAGATCAAGTCAGCACCTAGATATGGAGGGTAGAAGCAATAAAACTTTTAGAAGCCAATATAGAACAAATTCTTTATAACTGTGGGGGAAGCACAGATTTCTTAAAAGAGACACAAAAAGGGTGCCTGGGTGGCTCATTGGGTTGGGCCGCTGCCTTCGGCTCGGGTCGTGGTCTCAGGGTCCTGGGATTGAGTCCTGCATCGAGCTCTCTGCTCCGCAGGGAGCCTGCTTCTCTCTCTCTCTGCCTGCCTCTCTGTCTACTTGTGATCTCTGTCTGTCAAATAAACAAATAAAATCTAAAAAAAAAAAAAAGAGAGAGATACAAAAAGTGCTAACCATGAAGAAAAAAGATCATTTGGCTTATGTTCAAATTAAAACATTCTCTTCATCAGAAGAGTGACAGGGCAACCCACAGAACAGGAGAAGATATTTGGAATACATGTAGTTGACTAAAGACTCATATTTAGAATATAAAAAGAACTGCTACAAGAAAAAGGCAGACAACTCCATAGAAACAATGGTCAAAGGACTGATAGGCACTTTAGATTTATCCAAATGACCAATTACAACATGCTAGTCAAAAACAAAGAAATTCAAATTACAATCACTATGTGATACGACGGCACACATACCAGGTAGCTAAAATGAAAAGATCAACAATATCAAGTGTTGGCAAGATGTAGATGCCCAGATTTCTCTAGCTGTGGAAAACTGTTTAACAATCTTTGCTACAACTAGGCTACATATCTAATGACCCAGCAATTCTGCTCCTAGTAGATGAAGAACAGAAACACATACATGTATTTAGCAGAACGCATGCACATGAATGTTTGGACAGCACTATTCAAAATAACTCCATGTTGGAAACAATCCCAATGTTCATCCATTATAGGATGGAAGAAATAAACGTGGTATATTCGTGTGGTGAAACATTATACAGTTATGAGAAAGAACAAGCCAAAATTATGCATTGTCACATGGATGAATTTCACAAACCATAAAGCTGAACAGAAGAAGCCAAACACGAAAGAGTGCATGCTATGAAATTCCAGTTATAAAAAGTTTAAAAACAGGCAAACTGGACCTATGATAGAAGTCAAGATGGTGGCTGCCCTTTGTGGGGGAGCACTCACTGGAAGGGACAAAAGGAGGCTTCTGGAGTTGCTAACATGCATGTGTTCAAATGAATGGGAAATTGTGGGCTGTACGCTTAGGATGTACCCTCTTTTCTGTATGTATGTATGTATGCATGTATGTATGCTTCTATTAAAAGTTCACTTTTAAAAAGGAGAATGTGAAGGTAGAAGCAGTGTTAGCTTTCTTTCCTGGTCTCTAAAGGCGTGCTTTGGTCTACCCTAGGCTTGAGCCACATTGTATTGGAATGAAAAATTTAATCTCACGTAATGGGAGTGGTGATAGGGAAATGACAGGGACGAGCTGTGAGCTTGTAAGAGGTAGAGGTGGGAACTCAAAGCTTACCTCAGAACATTTTAAGAATCAGAGGTCAGGTGCTCTGGGCAGGAGCTCAGCCTGCATGGAGCCATTAGCCAAGAATTGCAAAGCTGGTATCTTTATTTTGGGATTTGATCTTTCAGGGAGGCAGCTTGGTAGAAAGGGAGCTTTTTTCCTCTTAATTCAATAAATACTCACTGGTCATGTGTTACGCTCTGAATCCTGGGTCCTGGGGATTCTAAGCCAAACCAGACTAGAGTCCTGCCCTGTCTTAGGATATTAGAGGGATCAAACATGTGAACAGGCAATTGCAACGCAGCATGGAAGGTGACACGATAGGATAACCACGAGGCTAGAGCAGGAAAGGGACAGCTGCTAATTCAGACTGGGAAATTGGAAAAGTCCCTCCAAGGCAGTGGGGTTTAAGCTGAGAGCAAAAGAACAAGGAAGGGGCTGGATGAAATGTTGCAAACACAAAAAATGGCCAGTGCAAAGGCCCAGAGGTCACAGTAAGCAGAGTGCAGTCCGAGAAAATAAGATGGGTGTGAGGCCAAAAAAAAAAAAAAACCAGTTACAGAGGAGCAAGAGATTAGGCTGGTTAAGTCTCAGTAAATTTAACGCTGCTGAAAAATTAGTCTTTTTTTTTTAACATTTTATTTATTTATTTGACAGAAAGAGACAAAGTGGGAGAGGGAACACAAGCAGGGGGAATGGGAGAGGGAGAAGCAGGTTTTCTGCTAAGCAGGGAACCCGATGTGGTGCTTGATCCCAGGACCCTGGGATCATGACCTAAAGCTGAAGGCAGACACTTAATCACTGAGCCACCCAGGCACCCCAAAGAATTAGCCTTTTAACCCAGGCTCATGTAATGAAATCCTGGATTACCCTCTCCCGAGGCATGTGACCTTGGTCAAGTCTCTTCTGCTTTGGTAGTATCAGAACTTTCTTAGTTTTGCCTTGAGAGGTAGCTTCCCTTCCAATGTTTTTAAAAATATATAAAAAGGTGACTTATTTTTTTAAAGCCCTGTACATAGTAGGTAAAGTAGGAGAGTTGGTTGAAAGATGGGTGTCCGGTTGGCAGCTTGCTGGGTGTCCAGGGTTCTATAGCAAAGGAGGACAGCATCTCAGCCTTATTATTTAGGAACACAAAAGTTGGCTCATACCAACGCCCACCACCATGTGCTGGCAGCTGGGAACACTGCAAAGGCAATAATCGGGATGGAAAATTCCCTTTCCAAGTTCCCGAAACCTGCAGCCCAAGGTGGCAGCTGGTGGCCTATTATTCCCTGGAGCTCTGGTGAAAGGGAAGAGTTCTGCTCATGCAATTCTAAGCAGGAAAAGTCTGTTTTCTCTTGATGAAGAGGAATCGTTTATGATTAGAGGGCTACTTCCTTAGTTTTGGGGGTTTTTTCCCCCAACTTTTTAGAGATTAAATTATTGCAGTAAAGGGGCAGCAGGAATTCCTTTGGCTTGATAAGGTCTGGCTTCCTAGTTCTTCCTTGGAGGGGAATAGAGCTTTGAATAATTTATTCATTGCTTGAACAAATTTCAAGGGTGCTGCCAGAATCAAGACCAGACCAGGCAGTGACCTTAGAGATGAGAAAGAGAGACTGTGGAGATGAGTAGGTAGGTGGGGGAGCCCCAATATTAAAAGAGACCAGGGACACTGGGCATCAATCAGGCCAGTCTGGCTGCTCTAAGAGGCAGAATTCCAGGAGCAAGGGAAGGACCTCATCCTTGGTGGGGCAAAGAGGGCTCCTACATGGGTCTCACCAGGGAACAACGCAACCTTAAGGACAAGGTCAGCCAGATGGTAGGCAGTTCCTAAATATCTATGGCATCAATGAATGCTGTAAAGATTGAGATCCAATTATGAGAACTGGAGTTCAAGGAAAGAGGTGGATCCCACAGAATGAATTCTAATAGTAGCTTACAATTATAGAACACTTCATAGATGCCAGGCTCTTCTAACATCCTCACAAGAGTCCTGTGAAGGTAGTATTATCATCATTCCCACTTTATGGATAAGAAAAGTGAGGTACAGAGAGGTTAATGAAGGGGCGTGCCTAACATCTCACGGACAGTAAGTGGTGGAGGCAGGATTTAGTCTGGTTCCAGAGACCACACTCTGCTATTACATGTCACGGATTTGTTAGAATTGGGTCAATGATGGATAGCTTAACTCCTGCAAAATTCTTCCAAATGAGGAGAATCCCTAGTGCCAGAATGCTGGGGGGCTGCGCTGAATCTGAAAACAGGGCTGAGGGTCTTCAGCAGGCTCACTTTCAAGGAGTGTTTTTGCCTATAAGTGCTCCATTGTTGGTTGTTGTGAGTTATTCTTCAAGCATATGCCCCCTAGTAGCTTTGATTAGCAAATCTAAGACTTTGGTCTGCCAGTTTCTGGGTTTTGTCCTCCCCATCCCCTCCCCCAACCCCCTGCAAGGTTTGGTGCATTGGCTCCCAGGATGGGGAACTGGTTTCTTGCTTTGGCTGATGGAAGTCTCTGACCGACAACCTCTCAGTTGGTGCCTCTGGCATGGAAGCAGCAAGAGCTACTTTCCAAGTGTTGTGTGTTCACAACCCAAATCGACATTACAATTCTGTTAACTTGTTTCCATGCTCTTCCGTTGAAAATCCATGTCACTTTGTCAACCTAAATAAACATTGCCAAGAGTTAGGAGGCTGCTCTGCTCAAGGTAGCCGAAGTACGTACTAATGAAGAATAAGACCCATGTCAGTTGGGTTGATGAGGCACTTTACTGCTTTATTTCCATCGTGAAACCCAAGAATCCTTGCAAATTGGGAGGATGTTTGGCAGGAATGCAGTGGCTGGCAGAAAACACGCAGCCATTTCAGTCATGACCATGAATACTCAGCCTTATTTGGCATAAACAATTCTTCAGGGTATATTTTCAACTCATTGTTTGGAAAACTGTAAGCACATAAATGCTGTTAGCTTCAGTAGAGTTCTGCGCATATGATCTGAGTAAACTTATTAAGATTTTTAAAACATATATATTCTCCCTTCCTAGAATTGTCTTAAGTAGTTAAATATATTTTTTTAATGAAGAAGATTTTTGCAGTAAGCCCATGGAATCACATGTATTGAGCACTAATTCTAGATCAGATGCTGTGTTGAAACTGGAGATGCGGTGATGGTCCCAACCATCTCCTCCAAGGATTGAGCATAAAACCATTGTAGAAGGTGGGGAAAAGGCAAAGAGGAGAGATAAGGTGAGGAAAAGGATCAGATAGAAAGTTTGTCCAATGTTCTCTCTGATATACATAGTACCATAAAGATGCTAATTATAATTGCCTGCCACCACATTGAGGAGGTAAGAGACTTTTCCAGGTCTCCTGGATTAAAGGAAGTGGGATGCACTTAACTAAGGTAGATTTTTAGAAAGGGTCTAGATTCCATCCGATGTGACATTTCCTTGACTTCATGACAGGGGATGGTGCAGACCCCAGAAGCCTTTGTGCTCAACAGCTAAGTTGGTCTCCTTATCTTATTCTAGCTTTGCTCTAGCTTTGTTCTCTAGTTGGGCGCTGTTCAGGTCCCTGGATACTTAGAGGCAAATCCCACCTAAGAATTTTTTATGTGCTTATAGGGGGAGGTGGGGAGAGGGGAGAGAAACCAAGTAAAACCAATCTTCATCAACAGAAATCACAGAACACATAAATCTCAAAGTCTGTTTACTTCCCTTAGCTTATTTACAAAAATACAAGTCAGTAAATACTAACTTGTAATCAAGATGAGCTGACTAGTTCCATGTGTTTGCCTGGCTGATTGTGAAATGTATGTTGTATTTGTTATTAAATTCCTTTCTGAGTGGGGACAACTGTCACAGATGCAAACTCTGTCTACCGCAGGAGATCTTTTTAAAGCTATCTTTGCATTTTAAATTTGGGGCTATTCATCTTCTTCGTATTCGGTATTCATAAGGTTAGGGACGATAAAATGTACCTGGAACTCAGCCCTGTCTCCCCTGGGACGTGGAGGAAATTTAGGAGCCAGGTGGAAACTTCAGGAAAATTCTCACCCAGTGATGGAAGCCAGTCAGATGAGAGGATTTGTCCAAGATTTCAACATGAGATCAGAGCCAATAAATCCTTATGTAAAGGTTGAGAATGTGGGTGGGAATAATGACAGGTTAGAAATAAGCACATTATAGCCACAGTTAACACAGAACTTGCTGTGTATCTGGTTCTGTCAAACAGCAAAACAAAACAAAACAAAACAAAAAACCCCCACAAAAAAACACAAAACAGCAACAAAAAACAACAATAGCAAAAAAAAAAAAAAAAAAAAAAACACTTAAGAGTTATCTTATTTAAAATTGACAATGGCTAACACTTTGTGAGCTTCCACTATACACCAAGCCTGTTTTAAGAGTTGTAAGAATATTAATAATCCAGTGATGTAGATTTTGGCTTTACTACATAAAATCAGAGCCCAAAAGGTCAGCTCGTGTCTCTTCCAAGGTCCTACAGCTAGTGAAGAGAGGAGCTTAGATTTGAGCCCTGGCCCATTTCAAAATAGTTTCATGGGGTAGGTGCTCTGATTCTCCCTGCTTTACAAACGAGCAAACGTAGGCACAGAGAGGTTAAGCAACTTTCATAAGGCTCCGTAAGTGAGTGTCAGATGCAGGAACTTCAAGTGGGATCTGATTTCCAGGTCCACAATGGTTCAGACTCTACGTTGCATACACGGCTTTTTAGGACAGCACTCACCACTGGCCAATCTTTGTGGCAAGAGAAACCTTGCTCAGGGTTTCTCTCACCACAGAAATGTGCTTTCAGCTCTCACATCGTTCTTATATTTGGGGCTAAGCTTCACTATTCCAGCAAGAAACAGCTCTCTCCCACCTCCTGCTTTAGCTTATTTTTCTGGCTTTTAGCCTTCACATCTTTTCTGATGAGCTTGCCTTCAGAATACAGATCAAAGTTTAAGAGGGAGGCAGAATTAGCCTAGGAGCTGGGGAAACACTTAGGTCTGCAGGCAAGAAATGTTTACCTAAAAATCCAGTCAATGGACCCAAGATGGAACCAGAGACTTGAAAAGCAAAGCCAAATGAATCCATGTCTGCTGCAGGAGGAACAGCCAGACAGATGGACAGCTCTCTTCAAAGGTTGCTTAGGGACCCAATAAACCTAAAAAGACTGTGCCCTGAATGTCAATGTGGGTGGGCGGATAAAGGAACAGTATTCCTCTTCTTCTTCTTGCTTTTCCCAGGGTGGGCACCACAAAGCAAACACAATTTGCATTCAATGACAGAAAGCCACTCACATCTGTAAACACTACCCAGTCAGCAAAAGCCTCCAGAAAGCCTCTTAGCCCCATTTCAAGGAGCCAGATGTGGAGAGAAAGCCTTCTGCTTTTCATTGTTCTTCCACTCGAGCTGCAGGACCCTGGGACACTCCATGTGCAAGGAAAGCACGGCACACGTTGCTCTTAAATTGAACCAAGCTGATTAGGTTAGAGAGTTTAATTAAACTCTTGCTGGCGGTTGTGAAAAGGGTTAGCTTGCTCGCAAGGCTTTCTTCACGGGTTCCCTACAGGTAGCACACACTTCTCCCTTCCAACCGAAGGTCATTAGGATCACATGAATACGTAGAGATTGAAAGGTTCCAAGATGTTCTGGGGGAGCATTTGACTCATAACTTTTAATTTAATCAATCAACTCAGCGGTCTAGTAAAGAGATTACAACCATCCTACTCCCTGATCCCTAGCAATCCGCTTTGCTGCAGGGCGGCCCTTACTAATCCTTTTTACTAAAAATAAGGCAGGGCTGCTTGTGCTGTGATTTCCTATATCCTTTGTCCTGTTTCGTGTTTGTTCTTTGCTCTGAAATTTAACTGAGGCTGGGCAAAAGCTGCAAGTATTTCTTTGTCCTCATGCTTCACTTCCAGCCCCAAACAGGAGAGTTCTTGCAAATTGGGAGGGACGGTTGCCAGCACTGTAGTGCCTGGCACAGACCTTTGCAGAAACTCCACTCGTGATTATCAATAGTCTTCCCTTTCTCAGCATAAACAATTCTTGAGGGTAGGTTTTTCAACTTGCTGTTTGGAAAACTTAAGTACATAAATGCCATTCGCTACAGCCAAGTTTTGTGTGCAAATTCCTGGGTAACCATACTCAATGCTTGGGTTTAATGGGCTTTGTATATTCCGGGTATTTTCATGCAAAGGGAAAATCAAGTCTTTATGATTAAAGTAGGCGTTTCTTGGAGTCCCCGCACAGGTACTGGCAAACAAGTCTGAAGGAAATACTGCATGAAAAATGCATGGGCTGGTGTCATACTTAAATGTTAATCACATCCATTTTGCCAGGGGAACTGGTGGCATTAGAACTTACATAATAACTGATCCATGACTTGCCAATGAATCCAACCTTTCTTTCTCCTCAAATCAGTTCCAAACAGGTGGCCCTTGAAGCTACATGAATGAGAGGCAGGAGCCACGTGCTCTCTGAGTTGCCGACCGGCAGGAGTGAATGGCAAATAAGTCATCAATAAATTAATTTACCCCTATTGGCAGTAATGAGGCTGTACCTTGACAGATACAAGGGGAGTAATACCTTATAATTTATACTAAATGGTCAGTCCAAAAAGGGCGTCTCTTATTTAAGAAAGGGTATGCTCGAGAACTAGTTTGCGGACCTTGAGGAGGGAGGCAGCCCGAGAGGCCAGAACCTTCCCATTTCAAGTCCCATTTAAATGCCAATAAAATAGTCTGCCACAAAGGTTTTGGGAATAGCAATCATAATCATCACTCGAGGAAAAAAAAGATGAGTAAAAGGGGGAAAAATGATTTTGAACTATTATAAATGTTTGGCAGTATAAGAGAAGAACTCTGAATTATGAAGCTGGGTACAGGGGTGCCTGGGTGGCTCAGTCATTAAGCGTCTGCCTTCAGCTCAGGTCATGATCCCAGGGTCCTGGGATCGAGCCCTACATCGGGGTCACTGTTCGTCAGGGAGCCTGCTTCCTTCTCTCTCTGTCTGCCTCTCTGTCTACTTGTGATCTCTCTCTCTCTAATAAAATCTTAAAAAAAAAAAGCTGGGTAAAGGATGGGGGTGAGGGAGGGAAGCAGTAAACCATGGAACAAAACAAGAACAAGAACAGAAGTTAGAGAAGCGCTGGAATCTATTTTTTAAATATACCTATTTCAGGAGAGCTCATTATGGGAGGAAGGAGTGGGCAGGCGCCAACAATGATAACACGGGTCCAGGGACGGACGGGATGCTACAGGAAACTAACCAGAGAAAGAGAAATGAACCAGGGGAAACAATGCAGAGCACACAGTTCCTGAGGAAACAAAGAGAATAAACAGGAATGAACTGACATGCCGCCGACACATAGGAGATGCTCTGAATAGATCTGGGGAATGACTGCACAAACAATAAACAACAACAAATCAAAGATTAGAAAAAAAAAACAACAACAGATGACCTTGAAGAATAATGTCAACACTAATAAAATAGCTGAAGGTATACATAAAGCCCTATTAAAGATCTCTTTTAGAATAGCGGGCATCATCAAATATTTTAGCCGCAGGAGAAGAAGAAAGCACTGTGTACAGAGCTAGGTTATAGATTTCATGCAAAGGACTATAAGCCATAAGTGAATAAGGACTAGGTTTATTTTCCCACTAAAATGGAAAGCCATGGGTAAACCATAGTCAGAGTAAAAAATTGTATAATTTGGGCTTTTACCCAGTTGAGTTGTTAGCCAAATGCAAGACTCACACAGAATTTCAGGCTTAAGAAGTTCAATCACCCACTAATGGGCAAGTGTTGGATTCCAAGTTTATTTCAAAAAGAAATCTGATCTTAAAAGACCTGATAAAAAAATGATGCTGTTAAAAATAGTAAAAAAAAACCCCCTCTGAATCAATATATCTTTATTGAAGAGGTAAGTACCATAACAGAGAAGCACTGATGGGAGTTGGGAATGAGAAGAATTGTTAAAATGGATAAAAAGAAATGAACTGAGGGGTAAGTGGAGAACAGAAGAAAGAAAGTTGAGAAAAACAAAAAGCCAGCAAAGGTTTCTCACAAGAGTGAATTAAAAGATGATATCCTGATAAGACAGGGGTCTATTGATAATGTAGAAGTAATATTCTTGTTGTACGTTTTAAATTGACAGCTAGTTGATTTAAGATTTCTGCCAAATGAAATAAAAATAAGCAAAACCAAAGCCAGATACGTGCTTGTTGCCTATGTAATACCAAAGAAAATCTAGAAATAAGAAAACAAATTAACAATAATAATAGAGATAAATAAGTGGACTGGCAGAACATAAACTGTCTAGGACTGAGCTTAAAATAAGTGTAAGTCTACATAATCATGTCGAGAAACAAAACAGAACAAATAAAAAAATTGAAACCAAATGGGGCGCCTGGGTGGGGCTCTGTGGGTTAAGCCTCTGCCTTCGGCTCAGGTTGTGATCCCAGTGTTCCGGGATCGAGCCCCGCATCGGGCTCTCTGCTCCGCGGGGAGCCTGTTTCCTCTCCTCTCTCTGCCTACTTGTGATCTCTGCCTGTCAAATAACTAAATAAAATCTTTAAAAAAAAAAAATTGAAACCAAAAAAGAAACAAAACAAAACAAAACCCCACAAGTCCTTCCAATGGGATGAATGCAATAATTTACTGGAAAATCTTTAAAAGGCATAGAGAGCCTAACAATAAAAAAAAAATAAATTTAAAAAAACACTGAAAAGGGAAATTAATTAAAGGGAAGAAAAAGCAGGTGAGGTTTCAGACACGACAGTATTTAAGGCAAAAGTTATTAAAGCCAGCTAATTATGTTAATTATGCGATGTTGAAAGTCAGAGTTAATCATGAGGATATAATGCTTTGAAGCTATAGGTTCCAAAGACATAGTGACAAATGGAAAACAATCTGTTAAACATCAAAAAGAAATGAGAAGTACACAGTTTTAGATCAAGGTGTTAATACCCCATATCAGAACATGAAAAATCAAGAAGAAATGATCAAGTAATAGAGCCTGAATAAACACAATTAAACTTACCATCATACAGTAATAAGTATAGATACTGCCAAGAATTAAATGGATTGAACACTGTAAACAAACAATCTTGGTAGCACCTACGCCTCGCTCCTCTGAGTTCAACCCTGGGGAACTTCAGAAACACAGACCCATGGAGCTACCAGAGACACTCAAATACACAGGAGATCAAAGACTCACTTCGAAAACAACCAACATGAACGTGTATTTGGGTCGAGGGGCGGTAGACAACAAAGGAATTTGAGAATACACTAACATTCTTGTTTTGTTCAGAGGAAGACAAATATTGAAATGTTTATGAAATCAATACAGATAAATCAACCCAAGTATGTGTTTTAAATTAGAGGCAACCACCACAAGAACAACAACATAGATCAAATATTGCCTAAACCAGCAGAAGAAAACTTAATGCAGGCAACGGAAAGAAAAGAAGTGGTTTAAAAAAAAAAAAACAAAGAGGAAGAAACAAAAAGAAATTAAAATCAGCAAACATAAAACAAGATGGCGGAATGATTTGAATATGACAGTCGTCCAATGTGGGGAACATGGAATATTACGAAAAGCAAATAAAGCCAAAAGGGCACTGAATGGACCAAGAATGCTTGTGTGCTGTGAAGTAAGTAACACATCCCTCAACACCTGTGTGGAATGAGAGAAAAGGCTAAACATATATGAGGTCATGAAAAAACCAAAACAAATTCTGTAAACACACAAAAAAGCAGAACCATTCTATTACATACTCTCTCACCAAAACAAAAGAAAGAAACTTCAGTGATAAAGCGATCTATGAAGAAACCCAGGCAGCACATGAAGACAACACCAGAGCTGCTCTGTCTTAGCCTGGTCTCCAGGCTGAGCAAAAAGGGTCCCCCAGCCCCCCAGAATTTATAACCACGAGTTTGAAATTTGACACTGCACCACAGTGTGGTGGCTTTGGTGTGGTTCTGAAGAGGTCTGAGTCTTTGTTGTCTGTTTCTCTGGATGCTTTTTGGGTTGTCCCTATCCTCATTATTCTAAAATTTCCGGACGGGAGGCTTTTCTCATCCTCTGTGCTGAATACCTGGGTCCTGAGCCTATTCCCGGGGTCGGTGCAAACGGCGGGCTTGGCTCTTACCTATGGAGGATTCTGCATTCTTTGCTCTGCTCAGAGCTCCTACCTCTCCAGCTCCCCAGATACTGCTGGCAATCTCTCTGAAAGGGCGGGGCCTTCTTTCCTTTTTTCTTGTCTTTGTGAGTTTATTTTTTATTCTTCTAGTGCTATCTTTATGAGATTGGAGGAAAGATCAGCAATTCATGCTTGCATTCAGCCTGGCATGTTTAAGGGGAAGACCAGGTGAACAGACTTTCCTTCCCCACTGCCGGTGCATAACACAGTGAGTTGTTGCCGCAAGGCTTCCCAGAGGGATGGAGAGAAGAGAGGGGAAAAAGGGGAAAGAAGCTCTTTAATCCTTTCTCTTTTGCTCTTTCGGACACTGACACTGTGGATGCTGAGGCACACTCTCTGGACCAAACTCTGAATTCCCAATCACAGCTCTATTCATACGCAGCCTGGAGGTGGCACCACTGGGGGGCGCTGCTAGGCACAATTACTCAACTTGGAGAGGGATTTCCCTGTGAAGGTGGGAAGGAGTGGGATTATTGTTTGCCGAATGTTTCATTTTGTTTCTGAAGTTAGATGGGGAGAAAAGGCCTATGGTCCACCTGTGACTCATCACCGTTCTAGGTGGTGGGCTGCGGAAACCCACACGTTTATCTTACCATAAATGGGAAGAAACCCAGCAAGCTCAATACTATTAATTTAGTTAACAGTTCTTCCAAAAGTAATTGAGGGATTTAGTGCAATCCCATTTAAAATTCTGACAGGATCCTTTACAGAATTTGATAAAATGATTTCATGATCACTTGCAAAAACAGAGAGACAATAATATCGAGGAATATTTTAAGAAGCAAGAGTGCTTGTCGGCTCTGATGCTTTTCTCTGTCACTCCTCAGCATCTAATGCGTGACAGAAGCTACCTCTGAAAGTTATCTCCAGTCCATCCATCCACTCCATCACACACCCACCGCCTTAGTCCGAGCTAGCGCCATCACTGTAATGGCCTCCTTACCGACCTTCCCAATTATTGCCAGAACCATCCAATCTGCTCCCCACTTAGCAGCCCTATCAGGTCCTCTCTCTCCTGCCCCAATCTCTTCAGCGGCTTCACTCATCTCTCTCCACCCTCTTTCTTGCTCATTTTGTAACTGCATCTCATTCATTCATTCATTAGAGGCTTTCAAAGTATCAGACAATGAGCTGATCCCTGAGGAGATACTGAGCAAAAGCAGGCTTGATGCTTGTCAGTGCCGTAGGGGTTTTAAAGGCAAATGCAATAAACTCGAGGAAAGATTCAAATGTGTAAGTCATTAAACCAATGCCAATTTAAAATAATGAGATTAATTTTTTATAACCATTAATTGCCAAAACCCAAACAGAAAACGTTAAGTTAAATGCTGAGAAGGCTGGGGGAAAGAGATCTATTTATTCATTATTGGTAACATGGTGAATGGATAGAAATATTTTGGAGAATAATCTGGCAAAATGTCGTAAGAGCCCGTAAAAAAGCACACATTTTTTGATCGGGCTGTCTGGCTCTTAGGAAATTATTTCAAGGAAATGATTTAAAGGAAGAACAAAGGGAAGAAGAATACTTCACTGCAGTTTTTTTGTTTGTTTTTTTGTTTTGTTTTTTTTGGGCTGCCTGGGTGGCTCAGTCAGTAAGTGGCCAACTCTTGATTTTGGCTCAGGTCATGATCTCAGGGTTATGGGATCAAGCCCTGTGTGGGGCTCCACGCTCAGCAGGGAATCTGCTGGAGGAGTCTCTTCCTCCTTTCCCCTTCCTCTCTTTCTCTCTCTCAAATAAATAATCTTTTTTTAAAAAAGCTTTTTTGTTGTAGTGCTTTCCATGTTAGCAAAAGGCCTGACATCACCTTGATGTGCAATAAAAGAACAGTTAGATAAGTGGTTTAGAGCAAGCTGGTATAACAAATTACGACTACGGAAACAAAACCAAATGCACAAAGTAGGATGCAATGTTTCCAAATGTGCAACTGTGTATGTGGATGAAAATAGGAAGAAATGAGAGCTGTTGCCGAGAGTCAGAGTGGGGGTCTTTTATGTGATTAGATTTAATAACTAGTAATTTTTAAATAACATGGCCCAGTGGAAAAGATGGCCAAGTTTCACTGTAAAAGCTTTGATACTGTAGGGTGTTTTTCCCAGTGGCCATGTTTATATTTTAGGCGATGTGTCCTCAAATGAAACAAAAATAATTGGCTTCCAGAAAAAGTTCCTTTCGCCAATATGTATTTGTTAAACAGCATTAAAACTGATAACCATATCAAAAATGGGGAGCATTGTGCAATTTACTTCGTCAAGGTACATTACAGAGTCTCTATAGGGTGGAGGCATCCGTCAAAAAACCTAGGAGCTTGGGACGCCTGGGTGCCGCAGATGATTAAGCATCTGCCTTCGGCTCAGGTCATGATCTCCAGGTCCTGAGATCGAGTCCCGCGTGGGGTTCCCTGCTCAGCAGGGAGTCTGTTTCTCCCTCTCCCTATGCCCACCCCCACCCCCGCTCATGCTCTCTCTCTCTCTAATGAATAAATAAAGCCTTAAAACCTTAAAAAAAAAAAAAAAGAGCAAACAAATCTAGAAGGCATGTTCAGAGTAAGTGAGCAAAGTGACTCAGCATCTGTTAGGCAAGTCCCAGTCCCCTGGCAAAGACAGAGCATGTGTGCAAACCCTGGGACGTCCCTGAGCTGACCCTGCGTGGTCGCCATGTTCCTATAAAAAACGCCTGTTTTTGGACCACTGCTGGGTACTAAAGACTGCTGAGGACAGACACTGGGGGAGCTTGCTGGCACTTCTAACACTCCAGGGCTCTGGAAGTCTGTTCAGGCTCAGTGAATCCAGACCTTCCCTTTCTGACTTCTAAGTTAGGATCTGTAGAGGAGGTCTTTGTACAGTGGGGCAAAGCTGTTTGGAATTTAGTATCGGCTGAGTCCACATTGGTACAGCAGATGCTGAAAAGATGCTTTGTGTAGAAGACATTTAATTTCACTGCAGAGGAGAGAAGACCGCCTTGTGACAGCCCCCAGAAGAAGGCAAAAGAGAATCAAGAGAGTTGAGCTTTGATTTTGTTTCTGAAACTCTCTGGTTATGTGATCTGAGTCCTTTGTGTTTCACATTTTTTTTCACTTATAAAATTAGGAGGTAGAACTTGCATGATCCAGCCTCAAAACGGATTTCTAGAAACAACCCAGTTGAGGGTGTTTTAAAAGGATTTCACGATTTCCAGATGGCCAGCAGAGGTTTATGGCATTACAATGGAGAGGGGATGTCAGTCTGGGCCTTCCCCTGGCCTTCCTGATTTCGCCACACCTAGCCTCTTCCAGGGAGGGGGCTGTGGTGGATGCAGAGTCCCCTGTTCTCTAAGAAAGGGAACTCCAGAAATAGTATTTGGACCCAACCATCGTGGATAGCAGTGTGGCCCCCACAAGCGAGAACTGAAGAATAAGTGTGTTGCCAGATCTTCTTGAAGAGCCCAATGCAAATTCTCCAGGGCAAGTCACCCAAGGAGAACGGAAGGACAGACACCTTAGGCTGCTATCCTGCGTCACGGCAGAGATCCTCCAAGTGTGGTTTACAGACCTCTGGGGACCCTGAGGCCCTTGCAGGAGTCTGTGAGGAGAAAACTATTTTCACAATGATACCAAGACATTTGCCACATGTTGGCATTCACCCTGGTGGTGTCAAAGTGGTACCGTGTGAACCACTGTCACTTAGTGCCCATCCAAGCAGTGGCCTCGAACGGCATCCACAGTCACTGCCAGGAATGGCCGTGAACAATGTAAAGAGTCAGCTTCACTTTGGAATGTTTTTGATGAAACAATAAAAATTATTAATGTTATCTATTAGTCTCTGTACATCTGAGTACATGGTTTTCTCCCATTCTGTGTGACTAACTGGGGAACATCCATGAAACACTTCCCTATATACTGGGATGCAATGCTGGTCTTGAGTAAATGCTCTTGCAAGCTGGACTGGACACTTTTATTTTCATAAATATCATTTTTACTTGAAAGAACCAATGACAGACAAATTATGGCTATTCAGACTGGAGAATGTGGTAGACATTTTCTCAAAAATGAAGTGAGCCTGTCATTTCAAGGAAAACAACGGACAGGATGTGTTGCCAAGGAGAAAATTCAAACTTTCAAGCAAAACTTAGAATTTTGGAAAACTTGCAGCGCCTGGGTGGCTCTGTCATTAAGCGTCTGCTTTCAGTTCAAGTCGTGATCCCCGGGTCCTGGGATCCTATATGGGGCTCCCTGCTCAGTGGGGAGGATGCAAAGTAGGATGCAGTGTTTCCAAATGTGCAACTGTGCGTGTGGATGAACATATGAAGAAACAAGAGCTGTTGCCGAGACTCAGAGTGGTGGTCTTTTTTATTTTTTTTAATTTTTTTTTTTTATTTGACAGACAGAGATCACAAGTAGGCAGAGAGGCAGGCAGAGAGAGAGAGAGAGAGGGAAGCAGGCTTCCTGCGGAGCAGGGAGCCCGATGCGGGGCTCGATCCCAGGACCCTGAGATCATGACCCGAGCCGAAGGCAGCAGCCCAAACCACTGAGCCACCCAGGCGCCCCGAGTGGTGGTCTTTTATGTGATTAGATTTAATAACCAGTAATTTTTAAATAACATGGTCCAGTAGAAAAGATGGCAGGAAGCCTGCTTCCCCCCTCCCACTCCCCCATATCTGTGCTCCCTCTCTGGCTGTCTCTTGTCAAATAAATAAATAAAATCCTAAAAAGAAAAGAATTTTGGAAAACTTATATCTGTCATTATGAATCTGGTAGCTTTCCAATACTTAAACACATTTCTTTTTTTTTTTTTTAAGATTTTATTTATTTATTTGACAGATCACAAGTAGGCAGAGAGGCAAGCAGAGAGAGAGGGGAAAGCGGGCTCCCTGCTGAGCAGAGAGCCTGATGAGGGGCTCAATGCAGGGCTCGATCCCAGGACCCTGAAGTCATGACCTGAGCCGAAGGCAGAGGCTTAACCCACTGAGCCACTCAGGTGCCCCTCTTAAACACATTTCTAATGAGATTAGAAGTGATATTAATGAATGTGATTTTTGATATTGTATAATGAAATGTCTCTATATTTGAAACACCTGTGTAACTTGGTAAACCAGTGTTTTCCAAATGACCAATGTATGATGTCACAAAATCATTTATTTGTAAAAGATTCATTCCAAGTGCAAAGTAAAGCAATGCATTTTAATGTAACAGAGTACAAGTTCACTAATATGGTTTCATGTTCTACACTGTAATTATCCTTTAAGAAACTACCCTTTGTAGGGATGCTTGGGTGGCTCAGTGGGTTAAACATCTCCCTTCAGTTCAGGTCTTGATCCCAGGGTCCTGGGATGGAGCTCCAAATCAGCTCCCTGCCCTGTGGGGAGTCCACTTCTCCCTCTCCCTCTGCCTGCTTGTGCCCTCTGCTCTCTCTCTCTCTCCCTCTCAAATAAATAAAATCTTAAAAAAAAAAAAAAAGAAAAGAAACTACCCTCTGTAGGGTTTTGGTATAGTATCAAAGAAGATTATCTGTAATTAATGAAGAAGTTATTAAAATATTCTTCCTTTTCCAATTACATATCTGAGATAGAATTTCTTTACACTTCAACCAAAAAAACATACCACAACAGATTGAATGCAGAGGCAAATATAAGAATCTAGATGTCTTCTAATTAAGTCAGATATTAAAGAGATTTGTAAAAATGTAAAACTACGAGGGTCCTTCACTAAATTTCTTTTGTTTTAGACAATATAGTCATTTTCATAAAATATGTTAATATGTAATGAGTTTATCATTGCTAATTCATTATATGCTACTTTTTAAATGAATTAATAAGTAGTATTTTAAAACATCTGCAATTTTTGACACATTGAATTTGGATAGGTACAACCCATATAAGCAAAAGGATGTTTGAATTCTCAATAATTTTTCAGTATGCAAAAAACATCTTGAAATTATAAAGCTTGAGAGTTGCTCCCCTGAGATCCTTGAGGACAAAGTGGTATTTGGGATGAGTAATAATAAAGGGGAGCGGGACATGACATTTATCGATTTGCACCATGGTTGGGAAGCATCATGGCTTAACTGGGCTTCATGGCAAGGGTTGGTTATCGAGACAAGATCATGCCTGGAGCACCAAAGGGAAAGTCATCTATTACTTAAGATTTGTAGAAATCACTTCCAGCAGCATTGAATTTTCACAGTCCTTATTAGACCTTCTCTGTGCCCTTCCATTTGACTCCAGTCCTGAGCACCTTTCCCTCTAAGGAGGGTCTGGCCTATAATCGCTCAGCAGTATTGGCCATGGTGACTCGACGGGAGCTAGAAATCTGCCTCCTAGGTCTCAGTGACTGCTACTCTGGTTCAACAATCAGTATATAATACTTGGAAAGGCATCAGGCACTTCCAAGGCATTGAGAATAAAAGATGAGTGTGTTACGGCTTTTGTCCTGGAGGACTCCTCTGCCTGATGAAGAAGATAGATTCCTTAAGAAATAATTACAGTTCAATGTGATAAACACTCCTTTGTACATAGTGACCAAATTTTTCCAACCCAAAATTAAGACACACTGACATCTGACAATGGAACAATCCTGGGGGGATCTAGAGCTCACGTCTGCTTTATTAAGAAACTCCCAACAATTCCACAGAAATTCTGTACAGATTTGTACTTGATTTGACTCACAGACCCAGAAACAGTGATTTTTTTTTTTTTTCAAATTCTGGGGAATAACAGTGTCAGAACAGAACAGCACAAGAAGCTCCTTAGGATTATGGAAGATGAGTAATGGGCCCCTAACATTTTATTTCCTTTGGGTTAGTGGACTGGAGGCACTGGAGGACATTTTTTTTTTCCATCATCCTTGTGCCAAGTGTACCCCAACCCCAGGGCAAAGAGTCCAGCTTTGTTCATGCAGGTCTCCCACACCAGCTGAAGCAAATCAAACTGAATCCCAGAATGAGAAGAATGAACTAGTAAGATGCTTCTAAGATCCCAAGTCTTGATTACAATGTGGGTAAAATTAAACAATAGAGCTCTTGATCTGCCAAGTCCCCGCTGGGTGGGCTGCCTGGGAACCGTGGAGGCTCTGGTCTGGACCAGGTCTTCATAAGTCCCAACCACATACCCTTTGCTCCCCCTTTTTTGGGGGGCTGACCCAAATCCGTCTTTTAATCTCCTCCTAATTCTGCTCGTCTTTCCCAGCTGTGGCAACTCCAAAGTGAAATGAACAAGAATAAAAGAGAAAATGAACAGAAAAATCATGTTCAGTGCCACATACCAACATCCCACCACCCACAGTTAGAGAGTATGAGCATTACTGGGTCTTAAAGGTAGCCAACCGAAAGGCAGGACAAGGAACCAGACAAATCCCTTTTCAAATCTTGGATTCACTACTCATGTCTGACTAGGGGCAAATCATGACATCTCTCTGATATTCAGTGAGCTCATCCACATTTTGAGGATTAAATGACATAACATGTAAAAATGCTCGGCACACAGTAGGTCCACTACTCATTGTTAGAATTTTCACATTTTTGTGTATGAATATTTGATAAATGCCTATCTCCCCATGAATCTCTGAGTTGTATGAGAATGTGGGTTGCGTCTTTTTTTGCTCACTATTATATCACTAGAGCTTAGCATGGTGCCTGGCATATGCTAGGCATTTTTTGAGACTATGGTATGATAAAAGGGAATTTCTAGGGTCCTGATTAAGGATCTACTCAAAATTAGGAAGTTTGGGGCTTCCTAACAACTCCCATGGATTGGTATCGGCTATCTGGAGCATGGAGTCCTGAAGGATTCTAAGATGGTATCTGGAATTTGTAGGGAAAGTGTGTACAGATCGATTACCAACATTATGGTTGAGGGTGTTGAATGTTTGTTGACCTTGATCTGTGGAGTCAAGAGCAGCCCCCTCTTGTCACCTATTTCCAGCAGATAGATCTACTGTGTGATTCACAGATACGGCCTCCTTAGGGGGACCAAGGTTACCAAATGCTTGACCTGAAGAGAAGCAGCATGACCTTAGGAGTATTTTTTTAAATCACAGATTAGAACAACGCTACCTAACAAAAGCTCAAAGCATACCAGTATTGTATCTGCTTATCTTGATGACTTTCACTTCCTGGGAACGAGTATTTCGTGAGTCAGCTGTTAAAAGCAAACAGACCCAACCTACTTCGGCTGGTGTACCCCACAACCAGACAGAACTTCACCGCGCACCTTCCCCCAATCCATGAAGTGGCTATTCTACTCACGAGGGTAATCCTTTGGGTGCGTCTTCTCGGACCAATTCCCATAAAATGTGAGTCTGTACTTGGCAGTTCCACAGGCACAGCAGTCTAAGATGGGTTTATCAGTTACCCCATCAAACATGGAATCTGAAACAGGGAAATCACTAAGTTAGGAAACCAATGTGGGTCACTCATAAGGCAGCACTCTCTTGGTCCTGTCCTGTCTTCAATGCTTGAGAAAAGAAGATGAGGTGCGGTTTCCACTGATTAACAACACCCAGAACCAGGTCAGTACTTGGGCTGTAAAGGATTTTTATATACCTCTAAGTATGGTAATTATATTCTGCCAATAAAAAAGACTCAGAACTTTTGCTCTACCAATGTGAGGAGACCCATGGGACCAATAAGGCTGAATAGTTTGGAAACCAGGGATAAAATTGACTCAGTTATCCTTTTTTTCCACAATAGGATTTTTCTACTAGATTTTAAGAGGAATATGCATGTGTGTGTTTTCTCTAAGAAATGTTCTCTGGGGCCAAATTGCCAGGACCAGAAGAGGCAGCTTTGCTGAGGAGCAGTGAGAACAAGTAGACAGACATAAAGGACTGCAGAACATTATTATAAAAAATGCATCTATAGTCACATCCTTTCTTATCAAGCTTTCAGAGACTTGGGAGGGGTGGGGGTTTAGGGCTATGTTGGTAAGTTCAGGTTTACTTCTGAGTACAGGAGCGGTCAGGAAAAACTTAAGATTCCCTCTCTGCCCCCATTTTTATCTGTGGATAGCTGATAAGTGGGGAAAGAGAGATTACATGAATATATTCAGTTATTTCTGATTGTCAACCCACATCCCTAAATGTGCTTTGTTGCTTTCAGTCTGTTCTGCTTCCTGTAAGACCAAAACAATGGCTTATAGATGCAACGTGTTTCAGCCGCTTTTTCTTTGGTTCCTCCAGTGGTATTAACATAAAGGTTCTTTTTTTTTTTTTTTTTTTTAACAAGTTGGACATTTATTCTTAACTATTATATAAAGACCAGTGACAGTATAAAAATCTTTTCAAGTGTCAGGGAGAGCATTTTACAAGTCTTCCTTGTGGAATTCACTGGGTTCCGTTGGTTTGAACAAGCAAAATCAGTGATGGATAGAAGAAAATCCCGTGCTCCAGGATGGAGATAAAAGCATGAAATAGGTAATAATAACTGCATTGTATAGAGTCCTTGTAGGTGCTGCTCTCTTTCCAGGTACTGTCTCATTTAATCCCAGCAACCCCAGGAGGTAAGTACTTTAGTTAATTCCATGTTGCAGGTTAGTACACTGAGGCAATTAGGTAACCAGTGCAAGGTCATGGGGTTAGTAGGTGTTATGGGCAGAACTGGATGGCGTTCTATATAAACACCAATGAGAGTAATTTTGGGGTGTGTGTTTCTCTTTATGCTTTTTCAAGTGAAGGCTGGTGCATTTTAAAAAAATGACCTCCCTTTAGAGCTCCAGGATTTCTAAATGGCGGCACCAAAGAGGTCTGAAAGCACCCAAAATAGAAATCCTAGTCTGGCTCTTTCTTTTGTACACTTGGAAGAAGCCTGCACATTGTCTGTGCTTGGGGATAGGCTCTCTGTTGCTTAACACACACAAAATCCAGGTACCACTCCTGCGTCAGCTACTTTGATAGGGACAAGCCCTGTTGAATGTATTTCAGGAAAGGCAGTGTAAATTAGGAACTCTTAAGGATTTTTTCCTTTTCCTCTTCCATTATTGCTATTATGACCAACTGTGTTTCAAAAGAACTAAATTAGCTTTGGAAAAGGGATTCCAAGCTAAGAGATACGTACTGGGCTTTCAACTGTAGCTTCCTGGAGCTATGTGATGAGGGAGCAATCTCTCAAAAAAACCAAAATAAGGCAAATCGGTGGCTTTACCTTCTCAATCTTTTCCGAAAATATCTTTTCAGCTATGGGTAGTAAGTTTAAAGATATATTCAGAAGTTCAGGGAATACACTTACAATAAATCTTGTGGAATTCCAAAGGAAAATCAGCTTCCATTTAAAAAATAAGGCCCCAGTTTGAAACTAAAAACAGACATACGGTTCCCTATGGGGAAAAGCCTATTGAAAAGGAACCAGATTTTCTGGGGCACCTGGGTGGCTCGATCAGCAAAGCGTCTGCCTTCAGCTCAGGCCATGATCCTGAGGTCTTGAGATCGAGTCCCGAATTGGGCTCCTTCTCTCTGGGGAGTCTGCTTCTCTCTCTGCCTGCTCCTCCCTCTGCCTGCTGCTCCCCCTGCCTGCTGCTTCCCCTGACTGCTTCTCCTTCTGCCTGCTGCTCCTCCTGCCAGCTGCTCCCTCTGCCTGCTTCTCCCTCTGCCTGCTGCTCCCCCTGCCTGCTTCTCCCTCTGCCTGCTGCTCCCCCTGCCTGCTTCTCCCTCTGCCTGCTGCTCCCCCTGCCTGCT